>NC_142103.1:66608769-66908769 GCF_054644295.1 Miniopterus natalensis
AGATAGATAGATAGATAGATAGATAGATGATAGATAGATAGATAGATAGATAGATAGATAGATAGATAGATAGATAGATAAAGATAGATAGATAGATGATAGATAGATGGATGATAGATGATAGATAGATAGATAGATAGATGATAGATAGATATAGATAGATAGATAGATGATAGATAGATAGATAGATAGATAGATAGATAGATAGATAGATGATAGATAGATAGATAGATAGATAGATAGATAGATAGATAGATAGATAGATAGATAAAGATAGATAGATAGATGATAGATAGATGGATGATAGATGATAGATAGATAGATAGATGATAGATAGATATAGATAGATAGATAGATGATAGATAGATAGATAGATAGATAGATAGATAGATAGATAGATAGATGATAGATAGATGATAGATAGATAGAGATAGATAGATGATATAGATAGATGATAGATAGATGATAGATAGATGATAGATGATAGACAGATAGATGATAGATAGATGATAGATAGATGTTAGATGATAGATAGATAGATGATAGATAGATGATAGATAGATGATAGATGATAGATAGATAGATGATAGATAGATGATGATAGATAGATAGATATAGATAGATAGATGATAGATAGATAGATATAGATAGATGATAAATGATAGATATAGTTATATAGATGTATACAGATATATAGATATATAAAGTTCTTTGGTTAATCTCTTCCCATCCTCTCCACTGTCCTCTCCTCTGAGATCTGTCAGTCTGTTCCATGTATCCATACCTCTATTTCTATTTTCCTCTTCAGTTTATTTTGTTCATTAGATTCCACATATAAATGAGATCATATGATATTTGTCTTTCTCTAGCTGTCTTATTTCATTGAGCAAAATGGTATCCAGGTCTATCCATGATGTTGCAAATGGTAAGAGATCCCACTTTTTTACAGCTGCATAGTGTTCCATTGTGTAAATGTCCCACAGCTTTTTTTTTCCAAAATATTAAAGACGTCCCATTTTTTCCCCAATGACCCATTCTACCCCATCCCACCCCCCTCCCCAGTCCCTCTCCACACCATTGTTTGTGTGCTTAGGTTGTGCATATATGCATATAAATTCTTTGGTTAATCTCTTCCCCTCTACCCATCCGCCCTCCTCCAATCCCCCTGAGATTCATCAGTCTGATCCATGCTTCTATGTCACTGAATCATTTCTGTTCATCAGTTTAAGTTATTCAGATTCCACATATAAGTGAGATCATGTGATGTTTTTCTTTCTCTGCCTGGCTTATTTCGCTTAGCATAATATTCTCCAGGTCCATCCATACTGTCCTAGAAGGTATGAGATCCTTCTTCTTTACAGCTGCATAGTATTCTATGGTGTAAATGTCCCACAGCTTTTTTATCCACTCATCTACCGATGGGCACTTGGACTGTTTCCAGATCTTAGCTATTGCAAATAGTGCGGCTATGAACAAAGGGGTGCATATATTCTTTAGGATTTGTGTTTTGGGATTCTTAGGCTATATTCCCAGGAGTGGGATGGCTGGGTCAAACAGAGGTTCCATTTCCAATATTTTGAGGAAACTTCATACTCTTTTTTATGGTAACTACACCAGTCTGCATTCCTACCAGCAGTGCACTGGGGTTCCCTTTTCTCCACATCCTCTCCAGCTCTCGTTGTTGTTGATTTACTGATGGTAGCCAACATGCCAGGTGTGAGATGATACCTCAGTGTCAGTTTTTTGGATCTCTCTGATGATTAGTGACATTGAGCATTTTCTCATATGTCTCTTGGCCATCTGTATGTCCTCTTTGGAGAAGTGTCTACTCAGGTCCTTTGCCCATTTTTTAATTGGATTGTTTGTCTTCCTTTTGTTGAGTTGTATGTGTTTCTAATGAATTTGGAGGGGGGATACAAATATTCATTCCATAATAGTCACCTTCCCCTGCCATGGACATGGGCGTATGGAGTTAGAGGGCATGCCCCTTTGGTGAGACAGTAACATTTTCTCTTTTTCCAACAGATCCCCCAGTCTGAGTGAGGCATGCAAGGCTTTGAAAGCTCACAGGGGCAGGGAGTATACACAGGGCTTGCCAGGGACAGCATGGGGCCTGCTGAAGGAACTTGTTCTATCTCTGGGGGGGGGGAGGGTATTGAGCAAGGCCAGGAGTGCTGGGGAAGCTGTGACCTTCTTGGTCTATGCCCTAAGAGTAATGTGCAAGGAGACTTCTCCTTTTCCCTGGAGAAATGGGAAGGGGTGAACACTAGTTAGTATTGAATGACAGCTTGGCAAAATGCCAGGCCTCTCCATCTGGGATCTGTAACAACTTATGATCTGTCTTCCTGGAGGGTCAATTTTACTTCAAAACTGGGGGGAAATAGTCACTTTAAGTGGTAACAGATTATTTTGTTATATTTGAACAAATGTGGATATAGTATGCCTTTGAATGCAAGCTTCCTATGGATTTCTGAGCATAACATAAGGTATCAAAAGAGCAACTTGTGGCTACCCCAGACCATCCTTGGGGTCTGCATCTCATTCTCTTTAGCTTTTAAGGAGACCCAATGGAAAAACTTGAGAAGCAAGGGCATGTTGGTGGAAAAAGAGTTGGGCTTTGGCATCAGATGGATATGAATTCCCATCCCACTTCCCTCCATAGCTTGACCTCCCTATTGATGAGATCACTGGGACCTTGAGTAGGCGATTATAATACTTGGGGATGATGATGCCTGCCTTGCAGACTGAAGTGAGGAAAAGAGACTAGGAAAGGAAGTAGGCTCTGCTCAGACCACTGCCTGGATCATGGACTTGATTGGGAGTGTCTGCTGTTCTCGACAGCACTGCTTTGAGAGCCTTGCCCTGGTTTTTTCTTCTGTTGTCTGGTGGGACCATGAGTGTTACTGAGCCTATGTTGTGTCTGTGCCAGGCACTGGGCTGAGAAATTTACCCCCACGATTTCCACTATTTTTCTACCAGCTATAAGAGAATACCAGGGGACTCTGGAGCTTTGAGGAGGAGAGTAGGCAGAGGCTAAGGGCCCAGGAAGGTTCTATCTTGTGCACTGAATGACAATTCACTGCTTCCACCCTTGGAGAAGCACCTTCCTTCTCCCCTCCATGTGGGTAAGCCTTCACTGGTCTGGCCTCTCCATGACCCCACAGGTAGACTGACTCAGCCTGATAGCCCATTCGGATCACTTGTCCATGCTGATTCCAGAGTCTCCATATGGGGGGATTGTCTGGTTCATGGTTCCAGGTAGGAGTCTGAGAAGGGCCTGCTTTCCTTACTTAGGCACTCATCCTCACACCAGTTTCTAATGCAGGTGCCATCATCTCCAAGTATTAGCATCATCTGCTCAAGGTCTCAATGTTCTTAATAGTGAGGTCAAGCTATGGAGGGAGGTTTTATTAGTTTTCTAAGGCTGCTGCAAGCCAGTACCACAAACTGTAAACAACAGAAATGTATTGTCTCCCAGTTCTGGAGACTAGAAGTCTGAAATCAAGGTATCATCAAGGTTTGTGCCTTCTGAGGGCTGTGAGGGAGAATCTGTTTTAGGTCTCTCCCTTAGCCTCTGGTGTTTTGCTAGCAATCTTTGGTGCTCATTGGCTTATAGAAACATCTTCCCAATCTCTGCCTTCATGTGCACAGGGCTGTCTTCTCCCTGAGTGCATGTCTGTGTCCAAATTTCCCGTGATGATAAGAACATCAACTATACAGTATTTTGGAAAATAACCCCTTATCAGATGTATTCTTGGCAAATATGTTCTCTCATACTGTGGGTTCCCCTTTCGTTTTGGTGATGGTTTCTTTTGCTATGGAGAAGCCTTTTATTTTGATGTAGTCCCATTTGTTTATTTTTTCCTTCGTTTCTCTTGCCTTAGGAGATTTATCCATGAAAATTCTGCTATGTAAGATATCTAAGATTTTACTTAATTTTCTTTTTTACTTAAATTTATTGGGGTGACAATGGTTAATAAGATTATATAGGTTTAAAGCATTCATTTCTATGACACATGATCTGTATATTGCATTGTGTGCCCTCTACCAAATTAAATACTATTCGGCCATAAGGAAAGATGAAATGTTGCCATTTATGACAACATGGATGGACCTTGAGATATTATGCTAAGCTAAATAAGTCTGGGCTCTTCTATAACAGTCCTTCCCTGTACGGATTACCCAATATAACTTTTATCTTCCTTTATCATATCCAGCATATCATATCATTTCTGCCTAAGGATTAGGATACTATATACTTTATTGTCTAAACTGGAACATGTTTGAGAGTGAGAAGAGGCTTTATTTATAATTATACCAGGAAAATAGGTGTAAATCAAGACTGTGCCTGGTAAAAAGTTGGAACTAGACCCTCACATAAAACTAAGATCCTGAAGAACTCAACTTCAGCAAAAAGATTAATTATATAAAATGAACTAGACAAAGCCAGTCCATACTTTAGGCCAAGTATGTATCTTAACATTTAAGGTAACCACTAAAGAATATACTAAAAATAGAATGTAAAATTTACAACATAGTGGAGAAAAACAAATGGGAATAAATGTGTTTCAATCTTATAGAAGTCAAGAAAAAAAGCATCAAAAAATATGGGGGAAAGAATACATAAATAGTAAAACAAAATTAATATATTCTAAGAATAAATAAACAATGTAGTCACGCCTAAAGACATATAAAAACACAGGTCAAAATAAAGTGATAGAAACATATGTTTGGACAAATCCCAATCAAAATAAAGTAGTATAACTAGAAAATACAGACACAATGGACTCTAAGACAAAAATTATTTCTTGGGATAAAATACTACTACACTAAAAATTGGAGTATCTCAAGTGGAAAAAAACAATTCTAAATTTTTCTGTATGGATAACATGGACTCAAAATACATAAGGCAAAAATTGAATTACAAAGAGAAAGTGACAAACTTGTAGACTCTCAATAAATGAAAGGCCAATCAAACCAACAATATGTGTGATTAAAATATGTGAACAACAAATTGGCAAGCATAAGCCAAAAAACACACATAGACTTATCCACTAATACTTAGCAAAATGTAGACTTTTTTTAACCAAAACTAAATAATCCTGCACTAAGCCATAACACAAATCTTAAATAGAGTAAACCCTTGATTTTGTGACCTCAATTTAACAGACTTTCGTTTTAATGGACAAAATTTCTGGTCCATATATCATATGTGAAAATTAACATCTTGTTAATTTTAAAATGCTTTAAACCAACATTTGCTTACAATTAAATTAACAGGTTATTTTTTTATTAATTCACTATTATTATTTTTATATTAAAATCCATTTATTTATTTATTTATTTTTTATTATTGTTTAAAATATTACAGATGTCCCTTTTTCTCCTCAATGACCCATTCCACCCCGTTCCTTCTCCCTCCCCAGTCCCTCTCCCCACCATTGTCCATGTCCTTGGGTTGTGTATATATGCATATAAATTCTTTGGTTACTCTCTCCCCCTCCACCTACCCCCCCTCTATCCCTCTGACATTCATCAGTCTCATCTATGCTTCCATGTCATTGAATTTATTCTGTTTCACTATTATTTTTAACAAATTTTAGCAAATAGACCATGTGTTGGAAAAAAACACTGTAGTAATTTTGCCAACATAAATAAATATCACATATATACAACTATAGTCTAAATATTTAAATCCAAGAATCACTGCTCATAAACAATGTTCAGTGAATGATTAACACGTGATCATACTGCATCGAGCCCAGTAATTGGTTCTACTGTCTCCTGGCATGACTTTCTGCAAACAGTTTTAACTCATGCGGTTGATGTTCTAACTTGTGCTAAGCCATACCCCTGCCATGTGTATTTATTTGTGGTGACTAGTGAATGCACGCATTTACTGGGCCTACTAAGTATAAATTAAAAATTACAGTAGTACATGTAGAAAACTTTTCTGTGAAATCAAATTTTTCATACATACTTAATTTTAATTACACAAATGTATCTACATAAGTAAAAACAAGTAAACTAACTAATTTGTCAATTTTTTAACATACACATTCAGAAAACCTACTTTTGGATTTAATGGACACTCCCCTGCCCTAATTAGTCACTTACATCGAGGTCTTACCACAAAACAAACAAACAAAAAAAGATTCCATATCCTATAGACTACCTCCTTTCAATATGAAACATTAAATTAGAAATTAATTTACATTCCCAAGTTGAAAAACACACTAAATTTTAAAAAAAAATAAGAAACCATAAAAATATTAGAAAATACTTAGAACTGAACAACAGTGAAAATGCATGTATATGAAATCTTGTAGTGGACTCTTCAAGTGATACTGGGAGGAAAATTGACAGCCATAAAGAAGCCTTCAGGATAGCCTTAAGAATAAGGAAAACCATAAGCTAATCTACCTCAAGAAACCAGAAGGACCATATAGCACTCCAAGGAAAGGGAAGAAAAATATAATCCAGACAAAAGCAAGCATCAGTGAAACAGAAAAAAGAAAAAGAAAAAATACAGATAATGAACAAAACCAAGACCAGGTTGCTTTAGCAACACTGAAAATATACAAAACTTCTCATAAGTTGAATTAAGAAAAAAGAAGACAAAATGGGAGAGAACAGTTTGGGGTAGTGGTAGGAATACAGATTAAATAAGATTAGCCAAAAAAGCTGATAAGGTGGATGTTGGGTAAATAAGATTCTTTTAAACTGTTTTCTCTACTTTGGTGTGTGTGTGTCTGTATGTGTGATATAATCACTTCCAGCCTGTGGAGAAAAGATTGTAGGGAGACAAGAGTAGAGAAAGGGAAATAAGTTAGTGGTATTTTATAGTTGAATAATGTCAAAGATAATGGTTGTATGAACCAGAGTACTAGCAGTTGAGGTGATGAGAAATAGTTTAATTTAGAAAGAGCTATGAACATAGATATAAATAACCATAAATAAAATAATAGTAAAACAAACTAAAAATGTATTAAAAATCATTATCAAGTTTGATTTTTCCAAGTAATGTAAAGATGGCCTAACATTAGAAAATTCTATTACTGTAATTAATCACGTTAACAGATTAAAGGGAAAATTTATGCAATTGTCTTAATAGGGTACAAAAGAGAAGTTGCAAAAGTTCAAGTCTACTTGTAATTATACACACACACACACACACACACACACACCCATTAGAAAACTAGGAATAGAACATAGAGTGGATATCTATCATGTTCATTACTGTTCACCATCATTTGTATGCCTTTCTAAGAACTGTTGCAAAAATCCTCATATTATGAACTCTGCCTTCCTAAATTAATAGTCATAAATCAAGTTCCCAGACTTTCTTGGAATTAGAATCAAAGTAGTGACCTAGCAATGACCCAGCACACACATATGCACCCATAAAAGCACACACGCCACAGGAAACTTCAATTCAGAAGTGGCAACATAAGAAGAAATCTGCATGGAGTTTCTACTTTTGCTGATGTAAGTAGTGGCAAATGCATCTTGTCCTTAGTGGCACAGATTGGCCGCTTAAACACATAAAAAAGATCCTTAACCCCAAAAGTAAACAAGAAAATACAAATACTATCAATCAGATACCATTTCAGCCCAGCTGGCGTGGCTCAATGGTTGAGTGTCGACCTATGAACCAGGAGGTCACAGTTCAATTCCCAGTCAGGGCATATGCCTGGGTTTTGGGCTCGATTCCCAGTAGGGGGCATGTAGGAGGCAGCTGATGAATGGCTCTATCTAATCATTGATGTTTCTATCTCCCTCTCCCCTCTCTGAAATCAATAAAAACATTTTAAAAAATTAGATACCATTTTGTACCCATCAAAATAGCAAAAATAAAATGTGAAAATGCAAAGTATGAAGCCCTTGTACACTGTCAGTGGGATTATAAATTGGTACTACCCATCATGAGAGCACTTCGGCCTTATCTGAAAAAAAGTTAAAAATATGAAAACCTTAAAAATCAGAAATTTTACCAGTAGGTACACACCTTATAGGAACTCAAACATGCTCACAAGATGTGTTCAAAGATATTTCTTTTGTCATTGACTTTTAATAGCAAAAAACCTGGAAGCAGCCTAAATGTACATTGATGAGATATTTGGATGCAAGTATGAATAAATATTCACACACTGTAATATTCTATAGCAGTTCAAAAAAATGAACTGGAGTTAAATACATCAAGATAGAATGTTCATACAAGTTCAAGAAGATTGAAATCATATCAAGCAACTTCTCAGATCATAGTGGCATAAAATTAGAAATCAACTAAAATAAAAACACTAAAATACATTTAAACACATGGAGGTTGCAAAGCATGTTCCTAAATGATGAATGAGTTAGCAAACAGATCAAGAAAGAAATAAAAAACTTTCTGGAAACAAATGAAAATGAACACACAACAACTCCAAATCTATGGGACACAATGAAAGCAGTCCTGAGAGGGAAGTTCATAGCACTACAAGACTACCTCAAAAAACAAGAAAAACTTCTAATAGACTTTCTAACCCTACAACTTAAAATCTTAGGAAGAGAACAAGAAAACCCCAGAGTGAGAAGAACAAAAGAAGTAATAAAGATCAGAGAAGAAATAAATTACATAGAGACTAAAAGAACAATACAAAAGATCAATGAAACCAATATCTGGTTCTTTGAAAAGATAAACAAGACCAAAGAACCTTTAGCAAGACTCATCAAGAAACAAAGAGAGAGGACCCAAATAAACCAAATCAGAACAAAAGAGGTGAAATAACAATTGACCCACCAGGAATAAAAAAGATGGTAAGAAAATACTATGAACATCTATATGGCACCAAGCTGGTTAAACTCGATGAAATGAATGAATTCCTAGAAAAATACAACCTTCCAAAACTCAATCAAAGAGTCAGAAAGTCTAAATAGGCTGATAACTGTTGATGAAGTTGAAGCAGTAATCAAAGGGCTTCCAGAACACAAAAGCCCTGGTCCCAAAGGCTTCACAGAGGAGTTTTAGCAATCATTCAAAGTAAAATTAACACCTATCCTTCTCAAACTATTCCAAAAAAATCCAAGAGAAAGGAACACTCTCAAACTCTTTTTATGAGCTCAGCATTAGCCTAATTCCAAAACCACATAAAGACATTACAAAGAAAGAGAATTTCAGGCTAATATCCCTGATGAACATAGATGCTAAAAGCCTGAACAAAATATTAGCAAATTGGATCCAGCAATAATTTTAAAAGATCATACACCATGACCAAGTGGGAGTTATTCCAGGGATTAAAGGCTGGTAAAATATTCACAAATCAATAAATATGATACATCACATAAGCAAATTGAAAGGCAAAAATCACATGATCCTATCAATTGATGCACAAAAAAGCATTCAACAAAATCCAACACCCATTTTTGATAAAAATTCTCAGCAAAGTGGGAATAGGGGGATCATATCTCAACATAATAAAGGCCATATATGACAAACCTAAAGCCAACATCACACTCAAAGGGCAAAAACTAAAACCATTCACCCTAAGAACAGGAACAAGACAAGGGTGTCCACTTTCACCACGCTTATTCAACATAGCACTGGAAGTCCCAGCCACAGTGATCAAAGAAAACATAAAAGGCATCCAAATTGGAAAGGAGGAAACAAAACTGTCATAATTTGCAGATGACATGATATTGTACATAGAGAGAGAATCCTAAAAACTCCACCAAAAAACTAGATTTAATAAATGAATTCAGCAAGGTGGCAGGAAACAAAATTAACACCCAGAAATCAATGGCATTATTATACACCAATAATGAACTCTCAGAAAAAGAAACTAAAAAAACAATCCCATTTACCATTATAACTAAAAAATTAAGATACCTTGGAATAAACTTAACTAAAGTTGTAAACGACCTTTACTCGGAAAACTACAAGACTTTGAAAAAAGAAATAGAAAAAGATATTAAAAAATGGAAAAATATACCATGTTCATGGATTGGAAGAATTAACACCATTAAAATGTCCATACTATCCAAAGCAATCTATAAATCTTATGCAATCCATATTAAAATACCAGCAGCATATTTCACAGATTTAGAACAAACACTTCGAAAATTTATATGGAACCAAAAAACAACCCGAATAGCCATGGCAATCTTGAGACAGAAGAACGAAGTTGGAGGGATCACAATACCAGATATTAAGTTATACTTCAAAGTCACTGTAGTCAAAACAGCCTGGTAGTGGCACAAGAACAGACATATACACCAATGGAATAGAACAGAGAACCCAGAAACTGACCCATGCCATTATGGTCAATTAACATTTGACAAAGGAGGCAAGAGCATACAATGGAGTAAAGACAGTCTTTTCAATAAATGGTGCTGGGAAAATTGGACAGATACATGCAAAACAAATGAAACTAGACCACCAACTTACACCATACACAAAAGTAAATTCAAAATGGATAAAAGACTTAAAAGTAAGACATGAAACCATAAAAATCATAGATGAAAACATAGGCAGTAAAATCTCAGACATCTCTCCTAGCAATATGTTTGCTGATGCATCTCCTAGGCCAAGAGAAACTAAGGAGAAAATAAACAAATGGGACTACATCAAAATAAAAAGCTTCTTCGCAACAAAAGAAACCATCAACAAAATGAAAATAGAGCCCCCTGTATGTAAGAACGTATTTGCCAACGACACACTGATAAAAGGTTAACATCCAAAATATATAAGGAACTCATACAACTTAATCAAAGGAAGATGAACAATGCAATTAAAAAATGGGCAAAGGACCTAAATAGACAATTCTCCAAAGAGTACATACAAATGGTTAAGAGACATATGAAAAAATGCTTAATGTTGCTAATCATCAGAGAGATGCAAATTAAAACCACAGTGAGGTATCACTTCACACCTCTCAGAATGGCTACAATCAACAAATCAACGAACTACAAGTGCTGGTGAGGGTATGGAGAAAAGGGAACCCTAGTACACTGCTGATGGTAAAGCAGACTGGTGCAGCCACTATGGAAAGAAGTATGGAGTTTCCTCAAAAGGTTAAAAACTGACCTGCCATTTGACCCAGTGATTCCACTTCTAGAAATATATCATAAGGAAACTGAAACACCAATCACAAAGAACTTATGCACCCCTATGTTCATAGCAGCACAATTTACAATAGCTAAGATCTGGAAACAGCCCAAGTGCCCATCAGTGGATGAGTGGATAAAAAAAGCTGTGGCACATTTACACCATGGAATGTTATGCAGCTGTAAATAGGAAGGATCTTTTATTCTTTGGCACAGCATGGAGGGAAATAGAAAGTATTATGGTAGGTGAAATAAGCCAGTCAAAGAAAGGCAAATACCACATGATCTCACTTATATGTGGAATATAATAAACAAAATAAACTGATGAACAAAGTGAATCCAGAGACATAGAAGCATGGAACAAAGTGAGGGATGTCAGAGGGAAGGTGCAGAGGGGGTATGTGGGTGGGGAGGGATTAACCAAAGAACTTATATGTTTATAAGCATAACCCATGGACACAGACATTGGTATGGGGAAAGATTGGGTGTGGGATAGATGTGGGGTGGAGGGGATCAATCGGGATAAAAAGAGGACATCTGTAATATTCTCAAGATTAAAGATAAAGAAACTTTAAAAAAAAAGAAATAGTGTTCAATACATGGTTGATAAAATAAGTTATAAAATGATACACAAGGTATGATGTATTTGTATAGTTTGAAAATTACTATTTGCTATTTATTGTGATATTTGCTATTGCATATGATATATACCTCCTCAGGTATATGTATGGAGTATGCACTGGAATGGCACACAGAGAAAGTAAATCCATTGTGATTCTCTCTAGGGAGGAAGAGGAATGGGATTACCTTAAGGTACACAGGTGACTTCATTTGTATGTTTAGATTTTTTAAAAAATATATCTTTATTGATTTGAAGGAGAGAAAGAGGTAGAAACATCAATGATGACAGAGTCACTGATTGGCTGCCTCCTGCATGCCCCTGACTGGGGATCAAGCTCACAACCTGGGCATGTGCCCTGAGGAGGAAGTGAACCCCGATCGCCTGGATCTTAGGATAAAGCTCAACCACTGAGCCACTCCCGGTTGGGCGTGTATATTTAGATTTAAAAAATAAAAGAAATAAGGGGGAGGTAAGATGGTGGCACTATGAGAAGCAACAGAGCGCCCCCGATCCCAGCCACAGACTCGATTTACTCCTACAATACTATGTAGCCAGCTTGGAAAACCAGAGAAACATACCTGGGTGGACATATTGTGAGTAGGGAGCACTGGAGAAACATCATAGAGTCTGAATTTGTGTCCTCCCTTCATTCTCCCAGTTTTACTTTCACTTGGGTTGTTTTCATTGTGATTGTGAAGATATTTTCCAAGATACGCCTTGTTTCCTAGAAGTTTAGTTGTGTATTGTCCTGCCTTGCCAGCACCCATACAGCAGCTCACATGACATGGTTGTGGCTGAGACACACAGTTAGCCAACCTGAGA
Organism: Miniopterus natalensis; assembly: GCF_054644295.1. Lineage (NCBI taxonomy): Eukaryota > Metazoa > Chordata > Mammalia > Chiroptera > Miniopteridae > Miniopterus > Miniopterus natalensis. Next base: position 66,621,299 of record NC_142103.1, read on the forward strand.
GAAGAGTTCTCCCAAGGACTGGTCAACAACAATCTAGACACAACCACAAGAGGAGAGCCCAAAGAACCCACAAAAGGGACACCTACAAAGGGGACACGCTTAGAGCAAAGAGCTAAGAAGTATTAGGAAAAAACACCTCTGAGTTCCACTGGACTCACAATACAAAATCCCTCCCCATATGACTGGGAGACAACAAATATATTTAATATATGGATACAAATTAAGACCCACCAAAATGGAGAGACAAAGAACAACGCCAAAATTAAAGAAAAGGAAAAATCACCAGAAAAAGCCTTTGAAGAGATGGAGTTAAGCAAGTTATCAGAAATGGAGTTCAGACTAATGATTATAAAGATGCTCAAGGAACATGAGAAAAACAAGGCACTAGATGATAAGATCAAGGACCTTAATGAAAACATGAAAAAAGAGATAGATAACGTAAACAAAAATTAAACAGAAATAAAGAATGCTGTATCTGATATCAAGATTACACTGGAAGGAATTAAAAGCAGGCTCAATGAAGCAAAGGATAGAATAAGTGTCTTAGAAAACAAGGTAGAAAAAAATCACTCAATCAGAGCAACAAAAAGAAAAAAACAGTTAAAAAGCATGAGGAGAGTCTAAGGGAGCTTTGGGACAAGATAAAGTAAAACAACATTCACATTATAGGAGTGCCAGAGGGGGAGGAAATAGAGCAAGGGATAGAGAACTTGGTGGAGGAAATAATGACAGAAAACTTCCCTAAGCTGGCGAAGGAGAAAGCCACACAAGTTCAGGAACCACAGAGGGTTCCAAACAAGAGGGACCCAAAGAGACCCACTCCAAGACACATCATAATTAAAATGGCAAATATCAAAGACAAAGATAGAACATTAAGGGCTGCAAGACAGAGACAAGCAGTGACCTACAGGGGAACCTCCATAGGGCTGACATCAGACCTCTCAACAGAAACTCTTCAGGCCAGAAGGGAGTAGCATGAAGTTCTGAAAGTAATGGAAAACAAGAACATGCAACCAAGATAGCTGTATCCAGAAAGTCTATCAATTAAAATGGAAGGTGAAATAAAGAGCTTCAAAGCCAAAAAAAGGAAAAGGAGTTCAGTACTACCAAACCAGCATTGCAAGAAATGCTAAAATGAATGCTCTAAAAAAAAAGAAGAAATAGGGAGAGAAAGGTACATCAGTAAAAAGGGGGGAAATGGCATTAAATAAGTTTATATAAATAGTAACGTTAAATGTAAATGAAAAAAAAATGGTCCCATCAAAAGACATAGAGTAGCTGAGTGGATAAGAAAACAGGACCCAAATATATGCTGTCTACAAGAGATCCACCTGAGAGCAAAAAACTCACACAGGCTAAAAGTGAAGGGATGTAATAAAATATTCCATGCAAATGGAAAGGGAAAAAAAGCTGGAGTAGCAATTTTTATTTCTGACAAAATAGACTTCAAAATGAAGACCATAACAAGAGACAAAGACGGTCACTACATAATACTAAAGGGATCAATCCAACAGGAGGAAATAACCCTTATAAACATTTATGCACCCAAAATAAGAGCACCTAAATATATAAAAGCTATCTTGGGGACTTTAAGGGGGAGATTGACAGCAATACAATCATAGTGGGGGACCTTAGCATCCCACCATCCATATTGGACAGATAATAAATACAAAAAATTAGTAGAGAAACCCAGACCTTAAATGACTCACTAGACCTAATAATTTTAATTGAAATTTACAGAACATTTCAACCCAATGCAGCAAAATACACATTCTTTTCAAGTGCACATGGAACATTCTCAAAAATAGACCACATGTTAAAGCACAGAGAAAGTCTCTAAAAATTCAATAAGACTAAAACCATCAAGCATCTTCTCAGATCACAATGACATGAAATTAGAAATCAACAACCATAAAAAAAACTCAAAAATATTCAAATACATGGCTGCTAAATAGCATGTTATTAAACAATGAATGGGTTACCAATGATCAAGGAAGAAATCAAACACTTCATGGAAAAAAACAAAAATGAACAGACAACAACCCAAAATGTATTGGACACAGCAAAAGCAGTCCTGAGAGGAATATTTATAGCATAACAAACTTATCTCAAGAACTAAGAAAAATCTCTAATGAACCATCTAACACAACAACTAAAAGAACAGGAATGAGAATGGCAAGAAAAGCCCTGAGGAAGTAGAAGGAAGGAAATAATAAAGACAAGAGCAGAAATTAATGACATAGCCCGGCCAGGCATGACTCAGCGGTTGAGCATCGACCAAGGATCCAGGAGATGGAGGTTTGATTCCCGGTCAGGGCACAAGCGCGGGCTGCGGGCTCGATCCCCAATGACTCTCTCCTCATTGATGCTTCTGTCTCTCTCTCCCTCTCCTTTCCTCTCTCTGAAATCAATAAAGATATATTAAAAAAAAAAAAAAGAAGAAATTAATGACATAGAGGTTAAAAAAAAGTACAAAAAAATCAATGAAACCAAGAGCTGTTTCTTTGAAAAGATAAATAAGATAGATGCACCTTTAGCCAGTTCATCAAAAAACAAAGAGAGAGGACCCAAATAAGTAAAACCAGAAAGGAAAGAAGCAATATAACAACTGACCCAACAGAAATACAAAGGAATGTAAGAAAATACTACGCGCAACTAACTATATGTCAACAAACTAGACAACATGGGTGAAATGGACAAATTTCTAGAAGTATACAACCTTCCAAAGCTGAATCAAGAAGAGGCAGAAAACCTGAATAGGCCAATAACAACTAATGAAATTGAAGCAGTTATCAAAAAACTCCCAGCAAACAAAAGTCTTGGACCACGTGAATTTACAGGCGAGTTTTACCAAACATTCAAAGAAGAATTAACACCTATTCTATCAAACAATTTCAGAAAACTCCAGAGGAGGGAAAACACCCAAATGCTTTTTATGAGGCCAGCATCACCATAATCCCAAAACCAGATAAAGATACTACAAAGAAAGAAAATTACAGACCAATATCCCTGATGAACATAGATATTAAAATCCTCACTAAAATACTAGCAAACCGGATCCAGCAATACATTAAAAAGATCATACATCATGACCAAGGGAGACTTATTCTGGGGATCCAAGGCTGGTATAACATCCTCAAATCAATAAATGTGATACATCACATAAACAAAATGAAGGACAAAAATCATATGATCATATCAATAGATACAGAAAAAGCATTCTACAAAATCCAGCACCCATTTCTGATACAAACTCTCAGCAAAGTGGGAATAGAGGGATCATACCTCAACATAATAAAGGCCATATATGACAAACCAACAGCCAACATCATATTCAATGGGCAAAAATGAAAACCATTTCCCTGAAAAACAGGAATGAGACAGGGGTGTCCACTTTCACCACTCTTGTTCAACATAGTACTGAAAGTCTTTGCCACAGCTATCAGACAGGAAGAAAACATAAAGGTATCCAAAGTGGAAAAAAGGAAGTAAAACTGTCATTATTTGCAGATGATATGATATTGTACATCGAAATCCCTAAAGACTCCATCAAAGTACTTATAGATTTGATAAACGAATTTACAAAGGTAGCTGGATACAAAATCAACATCCAGAAATCAATGGCATTCTTATACACCTACAATGAACTTTCAAGAGAGAAACTAAAAGAACAATATCATTTACCATTACAACTAAAAAAATAAGATACCTAAGAATAAACTTAACCAAGGATATAAAAGACCAGTATTTGGAAAACGATGGGACACTGACAAAAGAAATAGAGGAAGATATAAACAAGGGGAGGAATATACTATACTCATGGATTGGAAGAATTAATATCATTAAAATGTCCATACTAGCCAAAGCAATTTATAGATTCAATGCAATTGCTATTAAAATACCAAGAGCATATTTCACAGATCTAGAACAAACATTTAAAAAAATTATATGAAACCAATTAATACGCCAAAAAGCTACAGCCATCTTGAGAAAAAAGAACAGTGGGAGGGATCACTTTATCAGACATCAAACTTACTACAAAACCACTATAATCAAAGCAGCTTGGTATTGATACTATAACAGACATATAGATCAATGGAACAGAATGGAGACCTCAGAAATAGACCCACGCCATTATGGTCAGTTAATATTTGAGAGAGGAGGCAAAAGCATACAATGAAGCAAAGACAGCCTCTTCAATAAGTGGTGCTGGGAAAATTGGACAGATACATGCAAAAGAATGAAACTAGACTACCAACTTTCACCATACACAATAATACACTCAATATGGAAAAAAGACTTAAATGTAAGTCACAAAACTATAACAATCTTGGAAGAAAACATAGGCAGTAAAGTCACAGACATCTCACATAGTGGAATTTTTACTGATATATCTCCTAGGGCAAGAGAAACAAAAGAAAAGATAAACATATGGGAGTACATCAAACTAAAAAGCTTCTGCACAACAAAAGAAAACAGTCTCAAAATACAAAGGAATCCCACGGTCTGGGAAAACATATTTGCGAAGGATGTATCTGATAAGGGGCTAATTTCCAAAGTGTACAAAGAACTCATACTACTCAGCAAGAGGAAGACGAACAATCGAATTTAAAAATGGGCAAAGGACCCAAATAGACCCTTCTCCAGAGAGGACATACAGACGGCCAAGAGACATATGAAAAAATGCTCAACTACGCTAATCATCACAGAGATGCAAATTAAAACCACAATTTTGGTATCACTTCACACCTATAAGAATGGCTGACATCAACAAATCAACAAACGACATGTGCTGGAGAGGATGTGGAGAAAGGGGAACCATGGTACACTGCTGGTGGGAATGCAGACTGGTGCAACCACTATGGAAATCAGTATGGAGGGTCCTCAAAAAATGAAAAATTGAACTGCCTTTTGACCCAGTGATCCCACTTCTAGGAATGTATCCTAAAAATCCTGAAACACTAATCAGAAAGAATATATGCCCCCTATGTTCATAGCAGTGCAATTTACAATAGCTAAGATCTGGAAACAGCCCAAGTGCCCATCAGTAGATGAGTGGATAAAAAAGTTGTGGGACATATACACCATGGAATACCATGCAGCTGTAAAGAAGAAGGTTCTTGTACCCTTTGGGACAGTATGGATGGATCTGGAGAATATTTTGCTAAGTGAAATAAGCCAGGCAGAGAAAGACAAACATCACATGATCTCACTTATATGCGGAATCTAAAGAACTTAATAAACTGATGAACAGAATAGATTCAGTGACATGGAAGCCTGGATTAGACTGACAAATCTCAGAGGGATGGAGAAAGGTGGGTGGGTGGAGGGTGAGGCATTAACCAAAGAACTCATATGCATATATGCACAACTGAAGGACAGGGACAATGGTGTGGAGGGGGACTGGGGAGGGGTGTGGGACAGGTGGAATGGGTCATTGGGGAGAATAAGGAACATCTGTAATATATTAAACAAACAAACAAGAAATATGGCAAATGTTTAAGATTTTAAAAAGTTGGGTGATGGATATTCATTCTTTAATATATTATCCTTGACATAGTGAAAACTACTGGGGAAAGCCACATCATAATTATTTGCTCCATAAGTATCCCATGTCCTTTGGCCAAAAACAATCCAATTTTAACCTGACTATTCTAGAAATGCAATGAAAAAGAGGAAGGAAGGAAGGAAGGAAGGAAGGAAGGAAGGAAGGAAGGAAGGAAGGAAGGAAGGAAGGAAGGAAGGAAGGAAGGAAGGAAGGAAGGAAGGAGAGGGAGGGAGGGAGGGAGGGAGGGAGGGAGGGAGGGAGGGAGGGGAAAGAATGAGAGAAAGAGAGAGAGAAGAAAGAGAGAGAGAGAGATGAGAGAGAGAGAGAGAGAGAGAGAGAGAGAAGAAAGAGAGAAAGAAAAAAAGAAAGAAAGAAAGAAAGAAAGAAAGAGAGAGAGAGAGAGAGAGAGAGAGAGAGAGAGAGAGAGAGAGAGAGAAAGAAAGAAAGAAAGAAAGAAAGAAAGAAAGAAAGAAAGAAAGAAAGAAAGAAAGAAAGAAAGAAAGAAAGAAAGAAAGAAAGAAAGAAAGAAAGAAAGAAAGAAAAGAAAGGCAATCAAGTCTTTCCTTGAAAATTGACCCATGTATACTCTCCAAAGGTGATTGCCTCCAATTTGACAAATGAATTCTGCTGTTCTGTGAGTTATTTAAATTCCATCTTTTAGATAATAAGCCTAAGTCTGTCTCCTGAGAAAGACACAATATATTTCCTATACTGGTCAGAAATGACATGTAATGACATGTAGCTGTTGTGAAAAAATTTTTGGCTTGGTATTAGCACTTGAATGTCTTCAACTCTGACTCTGTTCAGTGTTTCAAAGCAGGCTCCAGAAAGGACCTGCAAGGCTGATTCCATGTTAACAGGGTCTGGGGCCAAGGTACTTGACAACTGCATTACAGTAAAGGCACTGTTACTGTCTCATAAGCAAGCCACCCTCCCCCCACTTTGTTTTGGCCATTCAGACTTCCCTTTGCTCTTTGCCTTCTCTCCATCATTCTCTATTTTGGAGACTCATAATCCATATGCATCTTTTAGTTGCATTTAACCCTTGAAATTGTACTATTAGCATTGTTTATGTGTCGTGCCTGTCTGCTTTACACAAAGTACCCAGGAAATTCCTGGTCATATTATCCTAGGCAAAATCCCACAGACATGGACTCTCTTTACATATTGCATCTGTGAATGCCATACCCTAGGAATAAGAGGAAACTGAGAGCCTAAGAGGCTTTCAAAATAGTCAAAGGCTCTCTTCTCCTATATCCAAGACCACCAGTAAGTGAGGACTTGAAGTGGACTTAGCTACTTTTTCCAGTGCTTTCTAGGAAACAGGTGCAATAACTTCAAGCACACTGCTACCAGGAAAGAGGTCTCTGTGCTACATTGTTTTTAATTAACATCATTTTTTTTCCTGTATGATCTTTGAATATTCTGGTAACTTTGCATAATTTTCATAAGCAGTTGTCAGAACAAAATAAATGGCGCCTGAACATGTTACCAAGAATTATGATTATAATGTCTTTTATGGGTTCTTATTCCTTCATTTTATTTTTCTAATCAAGCTAGACTGTTAGTTGCCTTATTACATCATCTACTTTCATTACCTGGCTGTCAACCCCTATACCCTAAGAAGTGGGAGCTGGCACTTGTTACCTATCAGGTATCTAAGAAGTTAAAGTATCCTTGGGGAAAAGGGTGAGGTTGACAATACCTAGAATTGGCATTTTAAGTTTCACAGTTATTCTCTCTGACTCTACTAACATAATTACTCTTTGTCCTCTTTATTTTTCTCACTATCTTTATTAGTGCAATCAGATAGATCACTGTTGAATACATAACCCAGGACCTTGGGCCCCTGCACATCTGGAGTGCTCAAGGTCCAGAGCAGAGCCTGGATCCTTAGGAGGAGAGCTGGAATACAAGCTTTGTCAGAAGCTGGTTTGGACCAAGAGAGTACTAAAGTTTTTCTCAGCTGTTACATTTCCATTTATCCTGGCTTTGTTGAGGTAAGGTTAATAAATAAAAATTGTATTTATTAGGTTGTACAACATGATGATTTAGTATATGTATACATTGTGAATTTATTACCACAATAAATACCTCTATCACCTTAATTGCCATTAATACCTCTATCACCTTAATTGTATGTGTGTGGTAAGAACACTTAAGATCTATTCTCAGAAAATATCAGCTGTCAACTTTCTATCTCCCTTTACAGTCACTGATCATATGCATAGCATGCCATTCTTAAGCCAGTATCCCACTTTCTCTGCATTCTAATTCAAAGGATCTTGGGAGACCAGGGACAATTTCTACTTGCCAAGAGCCATTACTCATTGGCAAGGAATAAACAAACCCAATTTGAGAGAGAAGTGACAATGAAACTGCATTTTTACTAAATCTTTTTCAGCCTTCCTCTCATTGTTACCTCTACCATCTTTTCATGCACTGAAAAAATGTTCTAAAGTCTCTGAAAAATAGAAAATCATAGAAATTCACATGGCCTCAGTTTATTCAAATTAGGATTGTATCCCTTATTCTGTTTCTCTTCCGGGACACCAGTGACACAAGACTGGTATTGCTTCTGAGGAGCTACCTATGGTGTGACCATCAAGCTCCATTTATTGCAAATGGTTAACACAGCCTTTCACTCCTGATGCCTATAAAATTCCCATTATAACCAGTTTCCAACTTATATCTTATACTCTGTATTAAGTTTCCTTCTTTCTCTGACTTTTCCCATAGAAAAATCTCCAACTATTCAGCTTTCCTCTCTGTCCAATTCCTTATTGTCACAGCTCCTTATTTTCATGGATGGAGAAGCCACCAAAACTAGTAGCCCAAAACTTGGAGCCATCAATCAGTAACTCATTAGTTTTGCTACTCAAGAGTGTCTCCTGAAGAAAGCTACTTCCAGTCTTTATCTGTAGGGCTTGATACTAATGTTTCATTTCATCTCAACAAACACAAAGAACCCATGTCAATTCCTGGGTAAGGTGCTGGAGATACAGAAATGTACCTGACATGTTTTCTACCTTTGAAAAACTTTTAGTCAAGTGGAGGAACACAGTCATAATTTTCTCCTAAAATTTATTTTTTCCCATCTCATTCATTTTTGCATTTAGCAAATAGTTGAGAGTCTACCAAATACCAAACACTGAATTAGGCATTGGTGGTATTGAGATTAACAAAACAGACATGGAACTTTCTGTCAAACTTAGGATCTACGTCATTGGAGGTCAGTGTTTCACTAAGGAGTGCAATGGCTCCAAAGAATTATGGGTGGTGCTGGTTCAATGCTCAAAATGGCACCACAATTTCCTCCCTTTGTGAATAAAAGACTGTCTCTATTTCCTTTAGAAAGTATTTTGAACCAAGTGAGTCAAGAACCCAATTAGTTATAAATTTCATCTACTTTTCCATGATATCTGTGGTCTCAGAGGAACCTGGGATCATGCTTCAACTGCTTGCTAAAGCCTCATGCTTCACTGAAAGTCATCCCTGACCCTCGGTCAATTTCCCAGTCCAACAAGTAGTATGCAAATAAGTTTTTAATGAAGTTTTTAAAAACACCAGAAATGTGTTTCCCAACCAGAGTGATCATAGCTATTCTGTTTTGTGACAGGATTGATTGAAGTGCAGCTAAAAAATAACCTGAAATTTATTTGACCAAAGTCTTCCCTCCCTATTAGGAAAGAGCCATTCTGTTGTTTCTGCTTAATCATGAGGAAGAAAAACAAACAAGCAAGTAGAACATGAAACTTCAAAAGAGATAGAAAGTCTGGATTGTTTGAAATGCCTTCAAGCCTCTGAATACCCATATGTGGCTGCTTGGGTGGGGAAAGATCAAAGAGAGGGGCTGGTGTGGGCAGAGGCTGTGTGTGTGTTTTTGTAGTACCCCTTGATTGAGGTATCTATTTGCATATGTGTGTCTATGGAGTGCCTAGGATAACATGTGGGTTGTTTGTATTCTGTGTGTATTTTCTTCCATACATATACATTTTTCTGAATGTATTTGTGGATGCTGGTGCATGAGTGACTCTGTGTGTGTGTGTGTGTGTGTGTGTGTGTGTGTGTTAAAGAGTGGCTTCAGTTGCTTTCTTAAAAAAATCCTAATCCATCACTAATTCCCAGCAATACAAAAAGAGAACTGCATAACCTTGGTGAACCTGGTTATCCCCAGTGGCCTATGAGCTCTCTGAATATAGGGGTCCCCCAAACCCCTTAATGCATATTTGGACTTTTAAGGAGTACTTGTTGAATTACCAACTGGCAGCAGTTTTAATGCATACCTGGATCTGAAGCTGTGGGAATTAGTAATCAACAGGTTGAGAAGAGGCAAGATAGACATACAGGTTTTCTTGCTGACCCTATGAAATACCCATTTCCTCTGTCCCTCCTATGTCAAACCTGTTCCTCACTGAGCTCTCTTTATGTATCAAGTACTCTATCAAGTGCCAGGGAAACCATGAGGACTTGGTACTGGCCTATAAGGAGTTTACCAGGAGTCTACTATATCTCTGTACACCCTTTTCTTTATTCCACACTTGAAAGATGAAGTTCAGACCTCTACCTTCCCCCTGCCTGGCAGCACAACCATTCATGACTTCCTCTCCTAAGAACTAGCCTGCTTTTCCAACTGACTCCTAGATCTTGTGTGATTTCAGGAAGAGTCATGTAAAATCAGCATGCTTAAACCAATTCTCATCCTCCAGTGTTTTGCTCCTAATAGTCCATCCTGTACTGAGTGCTAGATCAATCATTCTAAAACAAAACATATTTTTACTGCCCTACTAAATGGTTCTGTATTACCTACAGGGCAAACCCTGTTGTCCCTATACAACTGTTTGTATTTACCCAACAGCTCTAAAGAAGCCCTGTTCCTTGTTAAGTAGTAGTCTCAGTGAAGACAGAGATACAGAGAAAAATCTAAGTAATAAACATGGACATTTCATATTTTTAAATATATTTTTCTGATTTAAAAATTGTTATTTTCAACACAAAGTCACTCATTCAACAAAAAGTTATTGAGCAGATAATAGCTGTTTTGTTTCCCTACATAAGAATTATTCACTCAAATATCTGATACTTAGTAAGTATTAATCAGGTGGCCCATTAGGATGGCATCTCCTGTCTCAACTCTCTTCTGCATTCTTTGTTTTGGCAGCAATGGATAACAATAGGAGAAGGGAAAGTCCTTGCAGATGACTCATGAGTCAACCCCTTTCTAACTCTACTGTGGTTTGCCCTATTCCTTGAATCTGCTCCAAGTCTCTTTCACTGCTCACATCTGCAGAAGGATCAGTTTTCAGAGTGGTTTTCTCTTCCTACAAATTCTCTGCAGCACCCTGGTCAGTCCATGTCCCCAGTGAATGTTCCCAGGGCCTGTTTGCAAGGGACAGACTTCTTGGATGATGCCACTGGTTGTTTAACTGAGATTCCTCACTACAATGCTGCCTTCACATGACTTATTGGTAAAAATATATGTATGGTGGTGGCAAAATGTAAAAAGATAAGTCAGGGAAAGTTTAATTGATGATAGGAAGTTAAGTTGATTTTAAAAGACATGTTGTGGAAAGAAGGAAAGGATACTCCTGATGAGGGTATATGATTTTTATGTAAATAGGTAGAGAGAGCAGGGCAAGAAATGGATTAAGGATTAAGCTAAATGTAGGATGATGAGGGTAAGGAATTCATCTGAGACAAGACTTCTCCATAGAACATAGCTACAAGGCCCTGCCATAGGGGAGTAAAACATTTTATTTGATCTGTTGTATCATCTTTCATTTCTATTTTTAACAGGAACTACACTTACCATATCAGTGTCTGACACAGGGCCAAAACTGGTCACGTAGATATCAGTCTTCACTTCAGTCACAGCATCTGGGATAAAGAAAGTAGAAAAGTAGAGTGTCATGAAAATCTGTTTCCTTAGCTCTGAGAGAGACCAGTGCAGTACTCTGAATAACAATATGCTACTTCTGAGAAAGGATATTTGGCAGAGTCAGAGAGAAACCCCTAAAAAAAAATCTCTCACCTATACTATTTCTTCATGGAGAACATGCTAGGTACAAGTACAAAGTCCATCCCTTTAGGTATCATTGAGAATGACAGCAGAATCCCAAAGCTTATGGAGAATCCCTTAGAGATCTCTGGCATTCACATGTGGTGGACTCTCACACTGGGAATATCCTTACTTGTGGTAGGTTACAAATATTCCAATATCCAACTCTCTTCCACTTCTAGGAACATAAGATGACTGCACTCCTACTCCCTTGCTCACTTAGAGTAGGGAGAGGTCACAAGATTTATTTTGCTTATGGGAGGAAGTAATATGTGTCCCTCTCTGGCTGGAATATTTAATGTCCCATACAAGCCCTCCCTTGCCATAGTCATCATGGAAACATATGTTAATGTGGAGCGACCATAAGATTGAAATAGCATGGAATGATGAGCCAACACATGGAAGACAATTTCCCTAAAGAGTTGCCTGGATCTACAATAGAATTTGCATGAATGAGAAATAAACTTTTGTTGGGTTGTGACTAATATTTGGAGATGACTCATACCACCTCATACACTCTTTTTGCATTTAGTTTTCTTTCTTATAACTATCTGTTTTCTATTCTGCCTTCCTACCTAACCCAAGAACCCCAAAGGGCAGTTTCCCTGTTCTGTTATCTCTGCATCCTCAGTACAAAGAAAAGGAACCTGTTACTCAGATAGTGATTACTGAACAATTTGGTATGAATGGATGAATCTCATCACATATTTGCCAAGTTGGAAAATGATGTCCAAAAAAGTAAAGTTATTCCACTATTAAGTTTCTTTTCTCTTGCTTGGTTCAGCCCTGTTTACCCCTTTGCAGCCCAGACTAGCACATCCACTCCAGCACACCTCAAACAGAGCATAGGGCAGCTTACTGCGGCCTAACAAAGCCCATTCCAGCTTCATCATTACAGTAAATTCAAACAATTCCCACTCCAGCCCAGAACACCTGACCCCAGCAGATCACACCAATAACACAGCTAACACAAAGTCCACACAAGACTTGATGCATGTATATAATGAGACCGGCTAATGCAGTCTGTGGCACTACTTATTTTCTGTCATGGAGAAGGGAACATATTTACTCCATCTGTAGCATATTCACTCTATTCATCCAGTCCTGAGTCCTGGCCCAGATATTCTTTAGATCTGGTTGACTTCCCACTTTCCAGAATCATCCCTTAGGCTTAATAAACTGTTCCCCTACTCAAATACTGAGTATACTCAAGGCTACTTCATGCACCCACAAACATTTAATTTTCAGAAGAGATTATGAGTATCATTTAATAATAATAAACACTATAGTCAATTTACCAAAACACACAATTTACTCCCGAGCTTAGTCAGCAAATGACATGTCTCTGAAACAAGAGCTGTGCTTTAAATAGGCTTTCATCTAAAGCACAGGCATCCTTCAAAGACATTTCTGTGCTTGAAGAAGAGATAACACTTTAGAACCCAGGGCATGCACCCTAAAGACTTGTCTTTTCAGATACAAGGTCTTAAGATGAATTATATGAACAAAGCCAACTATACCCCTTTATCTCATTATAGGCACAGATGTACTCTTCAGTCCTTTCTAACGACAATCTTCTAAAGAATAGTGAGTCTTTGAGGATTGGCACATTGGCTAAAATAATAGTAATAAAAAAGCTTTGACATTTGTTTTCTTACTTCCAGATCACTGGAAAGTTTGGAGAATAAGTGCTATTGTTGTGCACACTTTTCCTCTTGAAGTGAGACTAAGTTGCGGAAAATGAGGTCCCATGTGACTAGCTGTCTGGGTCCGCTACCTATATGGATTTAAGGAGTGGACTACAGTGATAATGACAGGTCCTCATAGACTGGAGAGCTGGATTGCTTTGTTCTCATGCTAATGACCGTTCCATTTGTCTTTGACAATCCTTGGGGGGTGAGATACCATAAGTAATCAGTGACCCATCTCCCAATAGCATTAATTACAGGTTAAGTTCCTGGAGGAATCAGAAACAGGTGGCTTAATGAAGCAGAAGTCACAAGATTCTGTGTCAGAGGTCCTGAGCCATAATTTAAACTTTGCAATTGACTCATATTCCCTTTTGCAAGCTGGACATAACTCAAAACTTTTCATATTTGGTAGGCTAGAAATCTAGCACTGTATTTATGCTGCTCCATTTATTGTCTTTAATAGACAACTGTACACAATGCATGTACAGTTGTCTATAACATACTAGTAAAATATACCACAAGATTTAAAAGAGACCACAACCACCACCTACCTAACCACTGTGGGTTCTCATTAACTCTACTATTGCTAGAATCTTGATCCTCCCAAAGGTAGTACAGAACAAAATGCACTGCCTGTTTCTCAAAATTCTCAGGAATTTCAGTTTTAATGATGCCCCAAAATATGTCTTTCAGTCCCAAGCCAGATACAGTTGTGGGCAGTAGACAACATTCAGATAATTCAACTCCTTTCACTGGTTCCACAAAAATACTGATTCCTGTACCATCACCCTCATCATTTATTCTTCCTTTTAATCTGGCATTTTAATACTTAAATTATAAAGCACTAGAACATATTTCAAGTGTCAATTCAAATGGTTGCATTTGTCTTTCACTCAATCTGGATATTTCCCTCCTGTAACCCTTCCCATACACCTGTTATTTGTTACCTAACCCAATACTTATCCAGAAAGTAATGTAAAAAGCATTGAATTTTATTTCAGAAGATCTTGGTACAAACCCAAGCAGTGCTACTGACAAGCTCTATTATCTTGGGTGACAAATTTATCTCCCTGAGCTTCAGTTTCCTTATCTAGAATATGAAGGGTTTCAGTACAGAAATATCTAAAATTCATTTAAAAGTAGTATATGAATCTTTGGTTTCCTAGTTTCTAAAGCCAGATTAGATCAGAAGCACCAAATTAGAACTGAAGAGACAGGCACAGTAGCAAAAACAAGAAATAAGCACTAAAGTAGTAAAGAAGGAGATAGTAAAAATAATAATATCCAGGATTTGGTCCATGGAAATAAAATATTCAAATGGTTTTCTATAGGGAGGATGTTGTGCTCAATGCTCCCAGTGGTGTTACTATAGGTTTATAGAAGCACCTTCCTAGAATATCTTTGTCTTCAGACTTTTCTAGTGACATCCCTTCCTTGCAATAGAGACCAAAGGCAATATTTGGATTTGTAGTTCCAGAGGAAAGGGGTAAATATGTGTAATTATCCATCCACATAGAAAGAAATGTCAGTATCAGGTGTAGAAGAAATAAAAACATCAGAGAGCAGTCTCTTCAGCGATTCATAGCTCTTTGCTACAAACAGTCCATTCCTGAGAGCTAATAGGGTTTCCATGGGGCAACATTATAATGACCAAGAAGTAAATTGGAGGCTCACTATATGATGTCTTCTCTACTCTAGAGGCACACACTGAAAGCCAGAGGAGGAGCAAGAGAATCTTTAAAACAGCTGAAATATCCCAAAATGTTACAAGGCTGCTCTGGTATTTTTCCAGGGCTTATTGATTTTTAGCTTAAGCAGAAAATTATTAAATGGCAAAACCATTGGTTGGATTAGGAATCCGGAGACTTGGATTAATCCTGGTCTTACTTCAAGTTACCTATACCTTAGTTTCCTTATCTATAGAAATGGGAGTTGCTTTTGTTATGATTCCAATTCCAAAGCCATAATATATATTAGAAGAGGCTACCATAGTCACATACACTGTCATCCTCTGGAAATATTTGGGACTTCCAGATGAGATAGCATAAGTAACTTTTTATCTCAGTATAACCCTTCTGCTCCAAGCATACAGTAATGAGAGATAAAACATGAGCTATATCATAAAAAGATATAGTTGTTTCATATAAAAGATCAAAATATCATGGAATAGAAACAAAACAAAGGTGTAAGCAATGATGAAGCCAGAGTTATGGGTCTGAAAGTAAATGTAGTAAAAGAGACTAAAATATTTCTCTGTACAAAAGAGGAGGCTGGAAACAGGCAAAGTAATCTTTGGTCAGAGCTGGGGCTCTTTTTTTAAAGAAGATAGAAAACGTGAAGCTGAACGGATGCCTGGGGCATGGCTCTGTTTGAGGCTACAAGCTTGGGTGGAGGTGGAGTGGGGTGGGGATGGCATGATATACAAAGACATAGTCTTGGGATTAGTAATTGAGCCAAGTAAATTTGTTGGACCAGGAATGAATTAACAATATCACAATGGAGATAAAACTTCAAAATACTATTGTAAGTCCATTTTGAAATAAGGATCAGAGTAGAGGCAAACCACAGAACCACTAGACAGTAAGAAAAAGAGGGTGAAAAACTAAATTTAAAACAAAACTAAACTGGTTTCTGGACATGGTGGATTAAGTACATTACAGACTTTCTCTCCCACTGATTATAAATAAAATGTCTGAACAAAATATAAAAGCAACTACTCAAGGACTCTGAAACTTAAAAAACAAAAAAAACAGGTGGGTTAGAGGGGATTCGAAACTTGGTGAAGCAATCCACAGGGGAATAAGTTTAATTTTTTCTTCTTCTTTTCTCTTGCAGTTCTGCTTCACAGGCAAAGCTGTATAGTCAGGCAGTGGCACAAATAGTCAAAACTCTGATTAAAAATACAATAGCCATCTATCAGTGTTGCCAGAGAATCAGAGAAAAAAAAAAAACCCTGCAGGCCAGAGAGTGTAGAGAAACCCAAAGTGTAGAGGGTTATATGAACTTCCACAAATCACAGGCTCACCCTTGAGCACATGCATAGAAAAGACCCAAGGCAGCATGCCAAAGACTTTGAGAAGTACACTATGATTTCAACCACCACCTAAATTTCAGACTGATCCTGAGTAGCACAAGTATAGAACATACCCAAAGCAACAGAGCAAAGATTTTGATCATTAAACTAAGAACTAATATATAAAACCATGGCCCAAGACTTACACTATCCACTAAGTGATACATGTGTGAGATAAACCAAATGCAACATAACAAAAAATCTTTGAAAATTTAAAGAGATGGACATTACCACACATAGAAAGCAAGACAGACCTTGTGGGCTGAATTTAACCAAGTGATTGTCTGCTAAAATAAGAAAAATGATGAATATTCTTCACAACGTTATAACCAGGCTCAGGCTCTACACAATATAATATTCAAAATTTCCAGAACACAATCCAGAATTGTTTGACTTACAAAGAACCAGAAAAATATTACCAATTTTCAAGAGAAAAGACAATAAAATAAGTCAACCATAAAATGATTCAGATGTCAAAAATATCAAAGACTTTAAAGCAGCTATTATAACTATGTTCTATGAGGTAAATGAAAACACATCTAAAATAGAAGTTCTCTGCAGAGAAATTAGAAAATATAAAAAATAACCAATTTGAAATTTTAGAAATGAAAAATGCAATTATCAAAATAAGAAATGCAGCCCTGGCCTCGTGGCTCAGTTGGCTGGAGTGTTGTCCCACACACCAAAAGTTGAGGGTTTGATTCCCAGCAGGGCATATACCTAGGTTGTGGGTTCTATCCTTGGTCAAGGCACATACAGGAGGCAACAAATTTATGTTTCTCTCTAACATCGATGTTTTTCTCTCTCTCTTCCTCTCTCTCTAGAACCAGTGGAAACATATGCTCAGGTGAGGATTAAATAATAATAAAAATCACTGGATCATCTCAGTTAGAGAATGGAGAAGACAAAGGAAAGAGTCAGTGAATGTGGGGAGTGATTGATAAAAATTATCCAATATGAAGAACATCAAGAAAAATTTCTGAAAAATATCAACAGAACCTCAGGGCCATGCTGAACAATATGATAATGACTAACACATAGAATATTGGAGTTCCAGAAGGAGAGGTTGAATAAATAAGTGAAGAAAAATATTTTTGAACAAATAGTGCTCAGAAATTTTCCAAGTTTGGTAGAAGTCATAAATTTACAGAATTGAGATGTTCCCCAGACTCCAAACAGAAAAAAAAGAGAAACAATGCATAGACATATCATAATCAAACTGTTAATTACCACAGATAAAGAAAAATATTGAAAGAAGCTGTTGGAAAATAATTCAGTTTATGAAGGGAAGTAATTATTTGAAAGACTGAAGATACATCATCAAATCATAGACTATATAAGACAGTGGAACAGCATCTTTAATATGCTTAAATTTTATATCCAGTAGAAACATTTCAAGAATGTAAAGACATTTTCAGATTTAAAAAGACAAGAGATTGTTATGTGCAGACTTTTTCTCTAAGAAATTTTAAAGAAGGTTTTTAGACTCAAGGGAAATAATGTCAGAAGGAAATTAGATATCCAGGAATATAAAAAAAAGCAACAGATATCGAAATTCTGAAAAAATATAAAATAATTTTTTCTTCTTAAGTTCTAGTAATCAATGCAGAGAAATATTTAGTAACTCTCCAAATATTTGGAAATTAAGAACACTCTTCCAAATAACACATGGATCAAGAAGGAAGTCACAGGGATGTTACAAAATACAGTGAACTGAATAAAAATAAAAATGCTACATGTCAAAATTGTGGGATGCACATAAATGAATACTCAGAGGGAAACTTATAGCATTAAATGTCTACATTAGGAAAGACAAAATGTTAAAAATCAATAATTAAGCTACCATCTTAAGAACTAGAAATATAAAAAAAGGAACACATTGAAAATGAAGAAATTAGAATTTAAAAAGAAAAATCAGTGACATGAAAAACTGGTTCCTTGAAAAAAAATTGATAAAACTCTAACCAGCCTGACCAGAAAGTTAAAAGAAAAGACCAAAACTATGAATATCAGGAAAAATAGAAGAGTGATGTCACAAAAAATGTTAGACTAAGAAACTTCAGGATTCTGTCCCTCCATAAAACAACTAATAAGCTCTGGAAAACTGTGAAAATCAACTTTTACAGATTTCTAGCATCTAGTAAAAAACTTACAACCACCAGGGAAAGGTAGTGAAGAAAAAAAGCTACTCTGTTGAGGTGAAAGAACACTGTGGCATTTTACTTGGCCCACCTGTATTGCACAACCACCAGATTGGCAGCACAGGTGAAGATGGCAGTCTACACTTCTGTTGCAGGTTACTAGTACCAGAGGAAGCAACACAACCCTTAATCTCAAAAAAATGAGGTTAAGTGTTTCAATGTGAATGGCAGCTTCCGAAAAAAGTGTTGCAATGGCTTGCCTTTTTTTCACCCAACTGACAGGATTCCAAGTGCTGGGGCTGCTTCCTGAAAGGCATTGCCAAAAATATTTAAAGGCAAAAGTATTGACAGCAGCAGCGTTAGTCTAAGGATAACAGTCGGGGAAAGCAATAGACAAATTGAAAATCCTGAGAAGAAAAGTTTGAAAAGGAGATAATTGCACAAATAAGAGTTTTTATAAAGCTCCAACATACACCAGAGAATTGACAAGGACACACACGTGACTGGGGCTTGATACATGCTCAGAAAAGGCCTGAGAAGAACCTAAGCTTTCACATCTGGCTGAGTTTTGGACTTATGCAAAAGTAGAAGCTAAGGTGGTCAATTAGTCAATTCTTCCTAAATAGATCTGTAGATTAACACAAACCTAAATAAAATCTAAGGTGGTTTTTTTTTGGTAGAAATTCACAAATTGATTTTTCAATTTATATAGAAAGACAAAGGAGCTAAAATTGCCAAAACAAAAATTTTAAATATGTACTTAATTTGGAGGATTACAGTACAGGATTTCAATGTTTCAAGACATCACAAAAGTACATCAATCAAAACAGTGAAAGGATAGATACATAAATCAATAGAATAGAATACAGAGTTAAAAATATGCCCAGACAAATATAGCCAAATGAATTTCCACGATGGCTCTATGATGATTTCCAACCATTGTGATTATACATTGTAGAAACTACAGTCTTTTCAATAAATTGTGCTGGAACAATTGAATGTCCATAAGCCAAAACATGAACTCCAATCTTCACTTCACATATTATACAATAATTAACTCTAAACGAATCACGGATCTATTGTCAATAATGCTGAAACGAACATAGGAGTGCATATGTATTTTAAATTGGTTTTTGGATTTCTTTGGATAAATACTCAGAAGTGGGATTGTTGGGTCATATGGCAGTTCTATTTTTAATTTTTTGAGGAACTTCCATACTGTTCTCCATAGTGGCTGCACCAATTTACAATCCCACCAAGGCATGAGGGTTCCTTCTCCACATCTTCACCAACTCTTGATGTTTGTTAATTTATTAATGAAAGTCACTCTGACAGGTGTGAGGTGATATATCATTGTAGTTTTAATTTTCTTTTCCACTGATGATTAGTGACATTGAGCATCTTTTAATATGTCCATTGGCCATCTGTACGTTCTCTTTGGAGAAATGTCTATTTAGGTCCTCTACCCAATTTTAAATTGTATTTGTGGGGATATTTGGTGTTAAGTTAAATGAGTTCCTTATATATTTTGGTGATTAACCCCTTAATGGTGAACAGCTTCATCTACTCAGTCGGTTGTCTTTTCATTTTGTTGATGGTTTCCTTCACTGTGCAAAAATTCTTTAGTTTGATATAGTCCTATTTGTCTCTCTCTCTTTTATTCATTGCCTGAATAGGAGACATACCCAAAAAAGATATTGCTAGGAGTGATGTCAAAACTCTACTATGTTTTCTTCTATGAGTATTATCGTCTGGGGTCTTATATTTAAGTGTTTAATCGATCTCAAGTTTATTTTTGGATGTGGTATAAGAATGTGATCCAGTCTCATTGCTTTGCATGTGTCTGTCCAGTTTTCTCAATGCCATTTATTGAAGAGCTGTTTTTACACCACTGCATATTCTTACCTTTTTGTCATAGATTGATTGACCCCATAAAGGCCTGAGTTTACTACTGGGTTCTCTATTCTGTTCCATTGACCTAAGTGTCTGTAAATGTTCATAGATAGGTTATTAGATAAAGAAGAAATGGTACAAGTTGGAGGTCTAGTTTCATTTTTTTGCATGTATCTGTCCAATTTTGCCAACACCATTAATTGAAGAGACTATCTTTGCTCTATTGTATGCTCTTACTTCCTTTGTCAAATATTAATTGACATTAATGGCATGGGTTAATTTCTGAGTCCTCTGTTCTGTTCCATTGATCTACAGTACCAGGCTGTACAGTACCAGGCTGTTTTGGTTACAATGCCTTTGTGGCATAGTTTGATATCCGGTATAGTGATCCTTCAAGTTTGTCCCTCTTTCTCAAGGTTGCTGTGGATAATTGGGGTCTTTTTATTTATTTATTTATTTTTATTTATTTATTTTTCCTTTTGTTTAAAATATCACAGATGTCCCTTTTTCTCCCCAATGACCCATTCCACCCTGTCCCTTCCCCATCCCCAGGCCCTCTCCCCACCATTGTCCGTGTCCTTGGGTTGTGCATATATGCATATAAATTCTTTCGTTACTCTCTCCCCCTCCACCCACCTGCCCTCCTCCATCCCTCTGACATTTGTCAGTCTCATCTATGCTTCCATGTCATTGAATCTATTCTGTTCATCAGTTTATTAAGTTCATTAGATTACACGTATAAGCGAGATAATGTGATGTATGTCTTTTGATACCTGGCTTATTTCACTTAGCATAATATTCTCCAGGTCCATCCATACTGTCCCAAAGGGTATGAGATTCTTCTTCTTTACAGCTGCATAGTATTGCAAGGTGTAAATGTCCCACAGCTTTTTTATGCACTCATCTACTGATAGGCACTTGGGCTGTTTCCAGATCTTGGCTATTGTAAACTGTGCTACTATGAACATCGGGGTACATATATTCTTTCTGATTAATGCTTGAGGATTCTTAGGATACATCCCTAGGAGTGGAACCACTGGGTAAAAAGGCAGCTCCATTTTTAATTTTTTGAGGAACCTCCATACTGTTTTCCATAGTGGTTGCACCAGTCTGCATTCCCACCAGCAGTGGACTAGGGTTCCCCTTTCTCCACACCCTCGTCAGCACATGTCGTTTGTTGATTTCTTGATGGCAGCCATTCTTACAGGTGTGAAGTGATACCTCATTGTGGTTTTAATTTGCATCTCTATAATGATTAGCGACATCAAGCATTTTCTCATGTGTCTCTTGGTCATCCGTATGTCCTCTTTGGAGAAGTATCTATTTAAGTGCTTTGCCCATTTCTTAATTGGGTTGTTTTTCTTTCTCTTGCTGAGTTCTATGAGTTCTTTGTACACTTTGGAAATTAGCCCCTAATCGGATACATCCTTGGCAAATATGTTTTCCCAGACTGAGGGGTTCCTTTGTATTTTGAGGCTGTTTTCTTTTGCTGTGCAGAAGCTTTTCAGTTTGATGTTTATTTTTTCTTTTGTTTCTCTTGTCCTAGGAGATGTATCAGTGAAAAGTCCACTACATCGGATATCTGAGACTTTACTGCGTATGTTTCCTTCCAGGTTTTTATGGTTTCGTGACTTACATTTAAGTCTTTTATCCATTTTGAGTTTATTTTTGTGTATGGTGAAAGTTGGTGGTCTAGTTTCATTCTTTTCCATGTATCTGTCCAATTTTCCCAGCACCACTTATTGAAGAGACTGTCTTTACTCCATTGGATACTCTTGCCTACTTTGTCAAATATTAACTGACCATAATGGCGTGGACCTATTTCTACGGTCTCTGTTATGTTCCATTGATCTATATGCTTGTTGTTGTACCAGTACCAGGCTGTTTTGATTACAGTGGCTTTGTAATACCGTTTGAAGTCTGGTAATGTCATCCCTCCCACTCCTTTCTTTTTTCTCAAATGGCTGCAGCCATTCAGGGTCTTTTTTGGTTCCATATAAATTTTTGAAATGTTTGTTCTAGGTCTGTGAAATATGCTGTTGGTATTTTAATAGGAATTGCATTGAATTTATAAATTGCTTTGAGTAGTATGGGCATTTTAATGATATTAATTCTTCCAATCCGTGAGCATGGTATATTCTTCCCCTTGATTAAATCTTCTTCTATTTCCTTTTTCAGTGTCACATAGTTTTCTGAGTACAGGTCTTTTACATCCTTGGTTAAGTTTATTCCTAGGAATCTTATTTTTTTAGTTGCAATGGTAAATGGTATACGCTTTTTTAGTTTCCCTCTCTGAAACTTCATTGTTGATGTATAAGAACGCCATTGATTTCCGGATGTTGATTTTGTATCCAGCTACCTTGCCAAATGCATTTATAAAATCAAGTAGTACTTTGATGGAGTCTTTAGGGTTTTCTATGTACAATATCATGTAATCTGCAAATAATGACAGTTTTACCTCCTCCTTTCCAATTTGGATAACTTTTATGTTTTCTTCCTGTCTGATGGCTATGGTGAGGACTTCCAGTACTATGTTGAATAAAAGTGGTGAAAGTGGACATCCCTGTCTTGTTCCAGTTTTTAATGGAAATGGTTTTAGTTTTTGCCCATTGAGTATGACGGTGGCTGTAGGTCTGTCATATATGTCCTTTATTATGTTGACATATGATCCCTCTATTCCCACTTTGCTGAGAGTTTTTATCAGAAATGGGTGCTGGATTTTATCTAATGCTTTTTCTGCATCTATTGATATAATCATGTGATTTTTGTTCTTCATTTTGTTTATGTGATGTATCACATTTATTGATTTCTGGATGCTGTACCAGTCTTGCATCCCCAGAATAAATCCCACTTGGTCATGATGTATAATCTTTTTAATGTATTGCTGGATCCTGTTTGCTAGTATTTTAGTGAGGATTTTAGCATCTATGTTCATCAGGGATATTGGCCTGTAATTTTCTTTCTTTGTAGTATCTTTATCTGGTTTTGGGATTAGGATGATCCTGGCCTCATAAAAAGGGTTTGGGAGTTTTCCCTCTTCTTGAATTTTCTGAAATAGTTTGAATAGAATAGGTGTTAATTCTTCTTTGAATGTTTGTAAAACTCGGTAATAAATCTATGTGGTCCAGGACTTTTGTTTGCTGGGAGTTTTTTGATAACTGCTTCAATTTCATTAGTTGTAATCGGCCTATTCAGGTTTTCTGCCTCTTCTTGATTCAGCTTTGGAAGGTTGTATGCTTCTAGGAATTTGTCCATTTCCCCCATGTTGTCCAATTTGTTGGCATATAGTTGCTCATAATATTTTCTTACAATCCTTTGTATTTCTGTTGGGTCAGTTGTTAAATCGCTTATTTCATTTCTTATTTTATTTATTTGGGTCTTCTCTCTTTGTTTCTTAGTGAGTCTGGCTAAAGGTGCATCAATCTTATTTACCTTTTCAAAGAACCAGCTCTTGGTTTCATTGACTTTTTGTATTGGTTTTTTAGTCTCTATGTCATTAATCTCTGCTCTGATTTTTATTATTTCCTTCCTTTTACTTCCTCGGGGCTTTTCTTACTGTTCTCGTTCTCGTTCTTTCAGTTGTTGTGTTAGATGGCTCATTAGATCTTTTTCTTGTTTCTTGAGATAAGCTTGGAATGCTATGAATTTTCCTCTCAGGACTGCTTTCGCCATGTCTCATATATTTTGGGTTGTTGTCTGTTCATCTTCATTACTTTCCATAAAGTGTTTGATTTCTTCCTTGATCTCATTGGTAACCCATTCATTGTTTAATAACATGCTATTTAGTCTCCATGTGTTTGAGTATTTTTGAATTTTTTTATACTGGTTGATTTCCAGTTTCATGGCATTGTGATCTGAGAAGATACTTGATATGATTTCAGTCTTCTTATATTTGTAGAGACTTGCCTTGTGCCCTAACGTGTTCTATTTTGGAGAATGTTCCATGTGCACTTGAGAAGAATGTGTATTCTGCTGCTTTGGGGTGAAATGTTCTGTATATGTCAATTAAGTCCATTGTGTCTAGTGAGTCATTTAAGGTCTGCATTTCCCTGTTGATTTTTTGTCTTGATGATCTGTCCAGTGCTGACAGTGGGGTGTTAAAATCCCCCAGTATGATTGTGTTGCTGTCAGTCTCCCCTTAAAAGTCCCGCAAATTTTTTTTATATATTTAGGTGCTCCTATATTGGGTGCATAGATGTTTATAGGGTTATTTCCTCCTGTTGGATTTATCCCTTTAGTAATATGCAGTGACCATCGTTGTCTCCAATTATGGTCTTTATTTTGAAGTCTGTTTTGTCAGAAATAAGAATTGCTACTCCAGCTTTCTTTTCCTTTCCATTTGCATGGAACATTTTACTCCATCCCTTCACTTTTAGCTTGTGTGAGTCTTTTGCTCTCTGAGGGGTCTCTTGTAGACTGCATATATTTGGGTCTCATTTTTTTATCCATTCAGCTACCCTTTGTCTTTTGATTGGAGCATTTATTCCATTTACATTTCAGGTTACTATTGATATCAACTTATTTAATGCCATTTTTCCCCTTTATGCTGATGTACCTTTCTCTTACTATTTTTTCTGTTGCTTAAAGCAGTCCTTTTAGCATTTCTTGCAATGCTGGTTTAGTGATACTCAACTCCTTTAGCCTTTTTTTGTCTGGGAAGCTTTTTCTTTCACCTTCAATTTTAAATGATAGCCTTGCTGGATAAAGCAATCTTGGTTGCATGTTCTTGCTTTTTATTAGTTGGAGAACATCATGCCACTCCCTTCTGTCCTGAAGAGTCTCTGTTGAGAAATCAGCTGTCAGCCTTATGGGGGTTCCCTTGTAGGTCACTGCTTGTCTCTCTTGCAGCCCTTAATATTTTCTCTTTGTCCTTGACATTTGCCATTTTCATTATGATGTGTCTTGGAGTGGGTCTCTTTGGGTCCCTCTTGTTCAGAACCCTCTGTGGTTCCTGAACTTGTGTGGCTTTCTCCTTCCCCAGCTTAGGGAAGTTTTCTATAATTATTTCCTCCAAGTTCTCTATCCCTTGCTCTCTTTCCTCCCCCTCCGGCATTCCTATAATGTGAATATTGTTTCGCTTCATGTTGTTGCAAAGCTCCCTTAGACTGTCCTCATTCTTTTTAAGTGTTATTTCTTTTTCCTGCTCTGATTGTGTGATTTTTTCTACCTTGTCTTCTAATTCACTAATTCTGTCCTCTGCTTCATTGAGCCTGCTTTTAATTCCTTCCAGTGCATTCTTGATATCAGATACAGCATTCTTTATCTCTTTCTCAGTTTTGTTTATGGTATGTATCTCTTTTTTCATGTTTTCACTAAGGTCCTCGATCTTATCATCTAGTGTCTTCTTAAGTCCCTTGAACATGTTCATCATCAATACTCTGAACTTTGTTTCTGATAACCTGCTTAAGTCCGTCTCATCAAAGTCTTTTTCTGGCAATTTTTCCTTTTCTTCAATTTAGGGGTTGTTTCTTTGTCTCCCCAATTTGGTAGTCTTTAGTGCTTGTATCTATATATAAGATATATTTGCTGTCTCCCAGTCTTGTGGGATGGGATTTTGTCTTGTGGGTCCAGTGGAGCCCAGAGGTGTGTTTTCCTTATACTTCTGAGCTCTTTGCTCTAGGCGTGTCCCTCTTGTGGGTGTCCCTTCTGTGGTTTCTTTATGTTCTCCTGTTGTGGTTCAGTCTAGATTGTGGTTGAGCAGTCCTTGGGAGGACCCTCCTCTCAGGTTGGCTGTGTCTCAGCCCTAACCCAGTCCTGTAAGCTGTTGTACTGTTGCTGGCAAGGCAGAACAATACACAATTAAACTTCCAGGAAGCAAGAGGTATCTTACAAAATATCTTGACGGTCATAATGAAAACAACTCACATGAAAATAGAACTGGGAGAGTGAAGGGAGAACACACACACATACAAAAATGTTCAAAAAAAAAAGAAAGAGAGAAAGAAAAGTAATGCTTAGAGAGAGAGAGAGAGATGTATATTGTTGTTAATACTGGTGAAAATTTAGAAAATAATAATAAACTAAAATGTAAAAAGATAGAGAAGCTAGTGAGAGATAACAGAAGCAGAGAAAAGATTTTGAAAGAAGGGCCACCACAAAATTAAGGGAGAGAATAGAAATAGGATAATAGTTGAAAATGAGAAAACAAAAATACAATAAAGAGAATAAGAGAAATGAACCATCGAACAAAAAGACAGGAAGACAGAAGGGAAGATAACAAAAGAATGAAAGAAAAGTAGAAAAAGAAAAAAAACACTGAAAAAAAAGTTATGCCAATGGATCGAGAGGAGAGAGAGATATAAAGCCCAGGCATGGAGAGAGTCCGGTAAGAGATTTGGGGAAAACTATAGAGGAAAGCAGTAAACTTGGTTATAATGATAAAGTCCCAGTCGTTAAGCAGGGATATCAAGAAAGTCTTGATATTAGAAGCAAGGATAAAACAAAACAAAGCAAATAACCAAAACAAAACTAAAAACAAGCTAAGCAAAACAAAATTCTTTTATAAAAAGGAGCGGGGGGAAATTTAGTTAAAAAAATGTTTAAAAAAATTATTATAAAATTTAAAAAAGAAAAAACAAGTTTTCTCCCTCTCTTTTCTTCCTAAGGGAAAAAGAGAAAAAATAAACAACCCACAAACAAAAAAACAAACAAAAAAACCCAAAAACCAAAAAAAACAAACAAAACAAATAACAGAAGGAAAAAAAGGTAGTCAATCAGGTGAGTGTCTTCTGGGCAACTTATGTTGTCTGAGGGTCACTGTTTTGTGTGCTGATTTCATTTCTCCTGGGAGGTACTTGTATCAGCCAATGTGAGGAGCCGTCTAGGTTTGGCTCTGGTGTCCTTAGGTAGTTGGTTGATCTGAGGCTCTCCGTGGACCACCTCCTCTTGTCAGCTATTTTGCAACCTTGTAGTTGCCTGGTCTTACTCCAGAGTCTTCTGTAGAGTCTTTAGGTGTAGGGTGGCTAGTGTAGCTCAGGGTATCACTCCCCTTAGAGGTGTCACTGTCAGGCACTCACTCTGTGGGAGTTAGTCTCTGCTCCACAGCCAGTCTCTCAGTCCCTCCCAGGCTCTGACCTGCTGCTGTTTCAGATTGATTTCAGCCTGTTGCCTTTTCTGTATGGGACGTTTCAGCAGCCTGGGCTCAGTGGGTTCAATTAAAAACACATTCTAGTGAATCCTTTGTCTGCCCAGCCCCCAGCAGGGGTTTTCAGTGTTTCCTCCAGTTCCCAAACAACAGTCCCTGAGAGTCTTATTCTTGTGATGTCCTGCGAGCTCCTCTCTCTTACCCCTTAAGATTGTGCCCTGCAGGTGTGTCTGGGGCTTCAGTGAGCAGGGCCCACCTGTTTCCTATTGGGGGTGGTGCTCCTGGCTGCAGGAGGGGCGGGTGGGCTCCACCCCTCCCTGCTCAGCTCTGGTTGGCTGGCAGCACCAGGCCTGCCCCTCAGACCGTCTAATTTGCAGGCCCAATCCCAGCCTCCTCTGGTCTGTCCGTGCAGTGCATGCCGGGAAGGTGGGAAATAGTTCCGCAATCAAACTTGCAAACGCACAAAGCAACAGACAGGCAGAGAGTCCACCCTGCAGAGTCCCACCGCCCTCGCTCCAAGGCACCCAGCGGGAGGGGACCCAAAGTCAGCTCCACACATCTCCCTGCACTGCTGGTCTTAGCAAAGCTGGAGCGGCTTCGCGCGCCACCATGGCGCCCCTCAGGGTTGGTGACCAATCCCAGCCTCTCCATACCGAGAGCTCAGGGCAGGGAGGGCTTCTCCCCTCCCCCACACCAGGCAGATTCAGTGCTTTCTGGGGCTCAACACAGTGCCCACAGGGAGGCAGAGGGTCCCCATGTGCGCCCGCTCAGCACAGTCCTCTGGTTCCTTACCACTTGAGTGCCACAGACCTTGGGACAGCCTTCCCTATGGTCGGCACCCTGAGCACTAGACTCCAGTCGCTGCCACCACTAGAGGCTTTGCTTCCTAGGAGGGCGCCATCTACCATTAGAGGCTTTGTTCCTAGGAAGGTGCTGAGCCCTCCGGCACTCATGCTCCCCAGGATCCCTCTGCCCTGTGTGCAGGGCATTCCTTCCCCTCTCGTCGTTCCGGGTGTGGGGTCCCCGCTCTTGGATGCCGTCTGCACTTCCAAGGGGAGGGAGCTTTACAGCCTCCAAGCCTCCGGGCTCGGAGCCCAGCACAGGCTTCTGGGGTTCTCTCCCTCTCTACACCTCCCCTCTCTTACCAGACTCCGTGATGTTTCTTCAGAGCTCTCCACTCGCACTCCATCCACTCACGTATGTTTCTCTGGTTTTTTCAAGCTGGTTACATAGGATTTTAGGAGTAAATCGAGTCCATTGCTGGGTGCGGGGGCACTCTGCTGCTTCTCACAGTGCCACCATCTTCCTCTCCTAATTGGGATTTTTTTAGATTCCATATAAATTTTTGTTTAGGTTCTGTGAAATATGTTGTTAGTATTTTTATAGGAATTGGATTGAATCTATAGATTGCTTTGGGTAGTAGGGACATTTTAATGATCTTAATTCTTCTAGTCCATGAACATAGTATATTCTTGCACTTGTTTGTATCTTCCACTATTTCTTTTTCCAGTGTCCTATAGTTTTCCAAGTATAGCTCTTTTACATACTTGGTTAAGTTTATTCCTAGGTATCTATTTTTTTTAGTTGGAATGGTAACTGGTATTGTTTTCTTTAGTTTCTTTTTCTGAGAATTCCTTATTGTTGTATAAAAATGCTATCAATTTCTAGGTGGTGATTTTGTATTGTGCTACATTGATGAATTCACTTATTAAAACTAGTAGTTTTTTTCTTGATGGAGCAATTAGGGTTTTCTATTTACAATATTATCATCTGTGAACAATGACAGTTTTCTTTCCTCCTTTCCAATTTGGATGTCTTTTATATATTTTTTCTTTTCTGATCACCATGGCAAGAACATCCTGTACTATGTTGAATAAGAGTGGTGAAAGTGGACATTCCTATTGAATCCTGTTTTTAAGGGAAATGCTTTAAATTTTTGCCCACTGATTATGCTTGCTGTAGGTTTGTCATATATGGACTTTATTATATTGAGATATATTCCTTCTAGTCCCACTTTGGTTACAGCTTTTATCAAAAATGGGTGCTGAATTCTGGGAAAGGCTTTTTCTGCATCTATTGAAATGATCATGTGATTTTTGTCCTTCATTTTGTTTATGTGATGTATCACATTTATGGATTTGGGAATAGTATACCAGGCTTGCATTCCCAGAATAAATCCCACTTGGTCATGTTGTATGATCTTTTAATGTAGTGCTGTATATGATTTGTTAATATTTTGTTGAGGATTTTAGCATCTATGTTCATCAGGGATATTGGCCTGTAATTTTCTTTCTTTGTTGTATCTTTATTTGGTTTGGGGATTAGGATAATGCTGGCATTGTAAAAAGAGCTCGGGAGTCTTCTTTCCTCTTGAATTTTCTGGAATAGCCTGAGGAGAATAGGTGTTAATTTTTTGAATGTTTGGTAAAACTTGCCTGTAAATCCATCTGGTTCCAGATTGCTGTTTACTGGGAGCTTTTTTATTATTGCTTCAATTTCATTAGTTGTTATGGGCTGATTCAGGTTTTCTGATTCTTCCTGATTGAGCTTTGGAAGATAGTATGTTTCTAGTAATTTTTTCATTCCACCCAGGTTGTCCAGTTTGTTGGCATATAGTTCCTCATAGTATTTTCTTATGATCCTTTGTATTTCTGTGATGTCCATTATTATATCACCACTTTCACTTCTGATTTTATTTATTTGAGTCTTTTTTCTTTGTCTTGGTGAGCCTGGTTAAAGGTTCATCAATCTTATTTATCTTTCCAAAGAATCAGCTCTTGGTTTCATTGATAATTTATATATACTTTTTTACTCTCTATGTCATTTATTTCAGTTCTGATCTCTCTTATTTTCTTCCTTCTGTTTACTCTGGGCTTTTCTTGTTGTTCTCTTTCTAACTCTTTTAGTTTTAGTGTTAGATAGTTTATTACAGCTTTTTTCTATTTTCTTGAGCTAGGCAGTAATGCTATGCACTTCCCTTTCAGGGCTGCTGTTGCTGTGTACCAAATATTTTGGGTAGTTGTGTGTTCATTTTCATTTGTTTCCAGGAATTTTTTTATTTCTTCTTTAATCTCATTGGTGACTCACTCATTGTTTAATAACATGCTATTTAGCTTCCATGTGTTTGAACATTTTTGAGGTTTTTTTAATAGTGGTTGGTTTTTAGTTTCATGCCATTGTGATCTGAGAACATGCTTGATATGGTTTCAATCTTGAAATTATAGAGACTTGTTTTGTGTCCTAACATGTGGTCTATCTTTGAGAATGTTCCATGTGCACTTGAGAAGAATGTATATTCTGCTGCTTTGCGATGAAATGTTTGGTAATCTAGTGTGTCATTTAAATTCCCTATTGGTTTGTTGATTTTTTGTCTGGATGATCTATCTAATGATGACAGTAGGCTGTTATGGTCCCCTACTATGATTGCATTGGTATCGATCTCACTCTTAAAGTTCACCAAGATTTTTTTTTATATATTTAAGTGCTCTTATATTGCATGCATATTGTTTATAAGGGTTATAGTCTCCTCTTGGATTGATCTCTTTAGTATTATGTAGTGACCTTCTTTGAAATGGATAAAAGATTTAAATGTAAGTCATGAAACCATAAAGATACAAGAAAAAATCATAGGCAGTAAGATCACATTCAGCTCATGTAGCAAACTTTTTGCCAATATATCTCACAGGGCAAGAGAATCAAAGGAAAAAATAAACATGAAGCTATATCAAACTGAAAAGCTTCTGCACAGCAAAAGAAAGAAACCATCATCAAAACACAAAGGGAACCCACAGTATGGGAGAACAAATTTGCCAATGATACATTTGATAAGGGGTTAATCTCCAAAATATACAAAGAACTCATACAACTCAACAAGAGGAAGACAAACAACCCAAATGAAAAATGGACAAAGGACTTGAATAGACACTTCTCCAAAGAGAACATACAGATGGCCAGCAGACATATATAAAAATTGGTTGCCACTAATCATCAAAGAGTTGTAAATTAAAACTATAATGAGGTATCACTTCACACCTGTCAGAATGGCTGCCATCAACAAATCATCAAATGGCAAGTGCTGGCGAAGATGTGGAGAAAAGGGAAACCTAGTACACTGCTGATGGGAATGCAGACTGGTGTAACCACTATGGAAAACACCATGGAGTTTCTTGAAAAAATTAAAAATAGAACTGCCATTTGACCCAGTGATCCCACTTCTAGGAATATATTCTAAGAATCTCAAAACACTAATCAGAAAGAGTATAAGTACCTCTATATTCATAGCAGCACTATTTATAATAACTAAGATCTGGAAACAGCCAAAGTGCCCATCAGTAGAGGAGTGGATAAAAAAGTGTGGTACACTTACACAATGGAACACTATTCCGCAACAAAAGGAAGGATTTCTTACCTTTTGAGACAGCATGGATGGACCTGGAGAATATTATGCTAAGTGAAATAAGCCAGTGAGAGAAAAGAAGTATCACATGATCTCTTATATGTGGAATCTAAGGAACAAAATAATTTCACAAACAAGATAGGACCACAGAAATGGAAAAATGAAACAGACTGACAAATGTCAGAGGGAAGGTGGGAAGGAGGACAGATAGAAATCAACCAAAGAACTTCTAAGCATATGTGAACAGTCCATGGATACAAACAATGGACATGTGAAGACCTGTGGTGGAATAGGGGAGGGTGGAAGAGGGCAAAGGGGGGGGGGGTGGGAGACATATATAATACTTTCAACTATAAAATAAATTTTAAAAAATAACAAAAAAGGTATGGTACATATATACAATGGAGTATTATCCTGCCACAAAAAAAAGAATGAAATCTTGCCATTTGCAACAGCATAAATGTACCCTGCGGGTATTATGCTAAGTGAAATAAGTCAGACAGAGAAAGACAAATACCATGGAATTTCACTTGTATGTGGGATCCAAAAACAAAATAATTCAAAAAATAAA
This sequence comes from Miniopterus natalensis, assembly GCF_054644295.1. Taxonomy (NCBI): domain Eukaryota; kingdom Metazoa; phylum Chordata; class Mammalia; order Chiroptera; family Miniopteridae; genus Miniopterus; species Miniopterus natalensis. Next base: position 66,653,754 of record NC_142103.1, read on the forward strand.
ACAAACTCCAATATAAAGAACAATTTGATGGTCACTGGATGGGAGATGGGTGAAAAATATGCCTGGGATTACATTGTACAAATTGCCAGTTATAAAAAACAGCCATGGAGATGTAAAGTACACCACTAGGAATATAGTCAATAATATTGTAATAACTATATATAGTGTCAGATGGGTACCAGGCTTATTAGGGTGATCACTTCATAATATATATAATGTCTAACTACTCTGTAGTGTACCTGAAACTAATATATTATATGTCAATGTAATTAAACATTGAAAAATTAAAAAATAAATAGAGTAGATTAGAAGACATGTTGAAAGTCACATACCTTAGGAAGATGGTATATTATAGCTTATCACTGAAAATTATCTATCTGTTTAATAGTGTTAAGATTTATGCTAAGTTTTCACAGTAGTTTAGTATATGCTTGCTCACAGTATGTAAAGATGCATCAACTAAAAATAACTTTATGGTTATGCAAAAGCACTTTATATTTAACATTAAAAGTAATACAATACTGGATTAGTAACAAAAAAAAGAACATCAAATAATGCTTTCCACCATATTAGCAAACTATAAAAGAAAAGCCACATAATCCACTCAATAGACACAGCAGGAGCATTTGAAGAATTCCAACATTCATTCCTGTTAAAAACTTTCAACAAAGTAGGAGTAGAACTTCCTGAACTCGATAAAGCATATCTCAGAAAAACTTACACCTAACATATTTTCTGGTGAAAAACTGGAACCTTTCTCCCTAAGATCAAGAACAAGACAATGGCATCTGCTTTCACACTAACTATTCAACATTATATGTGAGGTCTAGTTAGTACAATAAGACAAGAAAAAATTGCACAGGAAGAATTAATACTGTCATTCTTATCATATAATGCAATCATATATGTATATATTCTGATTAAATCTAAAAAAATTATTAGAATTTCCACTTTTGGCATGAAAGCATGATGAGCTCTGCAAACCATCTCTTCAGTGAAACTGGTGAAATGTATTTTTAAAACAACCATTTAAAGTGTTTAGAAATGGCTTCAAAGGTATAAAACAAAAGAAAAACAACTATTTATTCCAGAAAATCTACTAAAACTCAGTAAGGCAATCAAGGATCTAGATATTTAAAACAAGGCCTGCTTCCACTCTCCTCTTTCCCAGCTCAGTGAGACAGAAATTCTGTTCCAGACTGGTGCAGCCAAGAAAGAACACATGACTCTCTCTTTTCCCAGGTCCCAGTTGGAAGGATCTTTCCAAGAAGGGCAGGATGCTAGCATTTCTCATTCTGGAGAAAGCTAGCTACCTATTGCTGAGGCTAAATTTTGGGCAAGTTTTGCTGAAAGGTAAGAGATCCCTTCACCCTCTTAGTTTTTCACCTTTCTTGCATTTCTTCCAAAAAAAAAAAAAAAAAGAGTATGGAAAAGCTAATCAATGTCATAAAACACAAAGAAAGACTGAGTAACTATACCAGATTATAGGGTAGAGATGTGAAAATAAATGCAGTGCATAATTCTGGATTGAATCTTCTCCATCAAAGAAAACTGTTATAAGGAACCCTTTGGAGATGATTCACAAAAATCGAATATGGACTACAGATTCAAAAATAGTTTATATCTGAATTTATAATTGCATCACAATTTTATAAAATAACTTTTGTTCTAATGAAGTACACACTGAAGTGTTTAGGGACAAAGGGGTATGATATCTGCTACTAATTCTCAAGTGATTCAGGAAAAAATTTAAACATGCATACATTTGCATACTTGCCCTTTAAATACAGCCATGATGTATTATAATGCATTTACCTTGTTGGGATCATATTGCTGATCATATTAAACTGATCACCAACTGAGATCCAACCTAGCCAGCAGATTGCTCCACTTTAGAATGTCATTCTGATATGTGCTCAAGGCTTTGAGAATGAAGATATATTTCCCAGCTGTTCCCGGGCCTCACCTGCTATCCAGCCAGAGACTGGTATTTCATTACCAGAAATGGGCTTGGCCACTGTGGTATAATACCCCATATGCATTTACCTAAGTGAAATTCATAAACTTTCAAAACGACACCAGAGATTGACCATTGAAATAGAAGACAACAAATAATTTCCAGTGCTCAGACAGAAGAAACAGCTTATATTAACCTCATTCATCAATAGACTACTGAGGACACTTTAAGAATCTTTTTAGATGAAAATAGCAAAGCATAAGATCTTAAAATAGTTACTCACCTCCAAGCCCAGGTCGCAGCCGGTTGTCATAGCCATCCAGGAGACGATCTAAGATTCTGGTGAAGATAGTGATGTTTTCAGTGCTGTCATCAGGAATATCTGGGGCATGCTTGGGAGAGAGTCTGGGGCAGTAGAAGAAAAAGAAACAGAAAATAATAGTTCTTAATAGGAAACAATTACATGCCTAAACACTTTAATTCAAGAAGATTTCAATCAATAGACTGGGTTAATTAAATAGCCCTGTATCTTAACCAAACCAGCAACACTTCTTATTTGTTGCAATGATTACCTGTGTAGGGGGAAGACAGTGGTCACTATACTTGAGCTCTTACTTCAGCTTCGGCATGAGCTTTACCAAACAAATGATCCAACCCGAACCCAGCAGTGGAGAAACACAAGGAGAAATCCTGGAGAGAATGTCTCCAGAAATAGCACCTGGCATAAAGTTGATTCAGCAAATTTTGTTGCATGAATGAAAGGGCCTCAAAATAAAACAAGGAAAACTTTGTTACTAAGAACTTAGCCTTCTTCTAGCCTAGCGAAACATAGGTTCACAGAACAACAGAGCATGACAAACTTGAATTGCATGCAGTCTATCTACCTCCTGCCCTGTGGAAATAGGGCAACAAAGCAATAGTAAGACATTAAATGTTAAAGCTATCAGGACTCTTAAGAGATTTCCTACACTCTCTCATTTTATATATAAGGAAATAAGCTCAGAAAGGACACCAAATTTGCCCACAGACGTATTGCTAGTGAGAGGCAGAGATATGACTAAAATCAAAATTTCCTAGTGATGCACAGCTATCTTACTTCTCTAGCTTGGATGAATTTTATAAGCCTTTCAAAGCACTAGGCACTTTACTAACAACCTAATCAGGCCCAGGCTATGACTGATACTTTCCATTTCTGAATTTAGTGTGGTTTGACAGGATGAGCAATAAAGAAATGCCCTAAGTAGCTCAGGGAAAAGAGAAATATTATGAAAGAAATGGCTATTGCCAAGGGTCAAGAAGCATGGTGTGAAATTAAGTAATAAACTAGAAATCAGGAATCCTGGGTCCTAGTGCCAGCTGTATTTGTGATTTCGAGTAGACCCTTAAGCAAGTTACAGTACTGCACTCCATAGGTTTGTTTTCCCCATTCTTACAGTGGACCCAGAAGGTGGCAATTAATAGATATATAATAACTATTCCTAGCATCCAGTTAATCAGAGCTATAAAAGACACAGGATAACAATTAAGGAGTCTTAAAAAACAGTCAATATGTATCCCCACCAATATTTATCCCTAGTAGTGAGAAAGGTTCCTGTTCTGAAAAAGACATTGAGAAAGATATACAGAATAGAAGAAACATATGAATTGAAAAGTTCTCACTCTAAACTGCCATTCTCTAGCTAATAATCTCAGAAAATTCATTTTGAACCCCCAGTTTTTTCCCTTAACTCATAAACTTAATTAAATTAACTTAATCATTCAATGCATCTTTATTAAGCATCAACTATGTGCCCATTACTATTCTACATGCTGTGATAGAGCAAGGAAAAAAGGTAAAAACAACATAAGTGATATTTCCCTGCTTACAGGGTTTCTGTGATAATCAAATGATAAAACAGATACACATGGAAGGAAAGGGGAACTAGGCTTAAAGATTCTAGAGACAGCACACCCAGCGTGGCTCAGTGGTTGAGTATCGACATATGATCCAGGAGATTGCAGCTCAATTCCCTGTCAGGGCACATGCCCAGGTTCTGAGCTGATCCCCAGCTGGGGGCATGTAGGAGTGAGTCAATCAATGACTCTCTCTCATCACTGATGTTTCTATCTCTCTCTCTCTTCCTTTCTTTGAAACCAATAAAAAATATATTTTTTAAAAGATTCTGGAGACTTGCAATTGAATTTATTAGTTGTGTGACATTAACCAAGTCATAAAGCACCTCTAGTAACAGTTTTCTCATCTTTAAAATTAAAATAACTTCATAGGTATGTTGTATTATTATTAAATAATATATTAAAATTTCCAATCTTAATGCTTAATATCTAGAAGTATTCACAATTTTTTTTTAAATAGTAGTTTATGTACTTTAATGCATTATTCAAATGTAAATAGTAACAAAGTATTGGCAACCCCATCAGCCGAAAGCCATAAAAGAAGCTTTGGCCAGAGAGGCATTGAAAGCCAGTGAAGAGTAGAAATGATTGGCTGGTTTAGTGGACAGAGTGCTAGAAATGATATTCATTGGGAAGGGGGGAGAAAGAAGGCGAATTGTAGTGAAGAACTAACTGACATCGATATGCTGAAGAGATAAATACAGATACCCTTTCAGGTGATAGCCTATAGTTGGCTCAATCCACCAATATTTTGAACCCACATTACATAAGCTGTGGGAAGAGAGACTGTTGGAGCTCAAATGATTTTGTGCAAAACTCTTTCTGATTATTCCTTATCTCTCACTGTGGAGAATCTTCACCCTGGTTAGCCTAATTTGAATTCTCCGAAATAAGTCTATGAATTGAATAAAAAACACTTCTTGGATTACTGGAAAGAGGTAGAAAGGAGAATCCTCGTCGGGTCATGGACGAACTATAAAGAGCTTCAGAGATTATCTACTCAAGGTGGATTTATTGATGGGAATTTGAAAGCCCCTGACCATAACCTTTTAATCACCCTGAGTGTTAATGGGAAAACTAAAATTTATATCCAGAATTCCTGAATATAAGGCCAAAACACTGTGTTCCCTTTCTTACTGAAATACTAACTTCTTTGAAAATGCATTTCTATCCCTTGCTGACTCTGTGTTGATATGTTAGCAGCATACTTCACTAATAACTTTTAAACTTTTAAGTGAAAAATCAATAATAAATATCACTCAAAAACAAATCTAAATAGATTTCTTTATGATTTTGCACTTGATTGATGAACAATTTTTTTCTAATGTTCACCAAATTATTACATGGGGAACTGGGTGGTGGTTAAATCTATAACCCAAATAAGATCTCTTCTTCAATAACTGAACTGAAACAAGCTGAAGATTCTGCAGTTTTTGCCAATCCAAAGTAGTTCAGGGGAACAATAAAGAAGAATGGTATGTCAGGATTATAGAGGACCTTAGAGATCATATAATTCTTTCCCTTCATTTTACAGATGGAGCACCTAAGACACAAATGAGAGAAAGGAATTTTTCAAAGCCACATGCTTATTAAATTCATAAGATTGATACAATTGTCATGCCTGTTTTGCCTTATATCTGTCATTATTGGTTTAATTAAATATTGTATTAATAATCTATTATTAAAACATAAAAATTATGTTACTAATACATTATCTGTAGGTTAGGCAGATTTAAGCATTTTTCTAGTCTTAAAGATGGAATAGTGGTGAGTTCACAGGACTAGGGTCAACTAAACAGTTTTAGTATTGGCTCAGCCACTAACTGAATTTGGGACCTATTTCCAGAGTTCAAAAAAAAATTTTTTTAAACATATCTTTATTGATTTCAGAGAGAGGAAATGAGAGGGAGAGAGATAGAAACATCAATGATGAGAGAGTCATTGATCGGCTGCCTAGCCCACAACCCGGGCATGTGCCCTGACCGGGAATCGAACCCCAATCTACCGGATCCTAGTGTCGATGCTCAACCGCTGAGCCACGCCCAGCTGGGCCAGAGTTAAAATTATAACCCACCATCCCCAGACTGTGCTACTACAGCACCCTGGCCCCAGGGCCCAAGCAACCAGGCGCGTGGTCACCCCAGGGCCTGTGCAACTTCTGAATGCACCCAGTCAGAGTTAAAGTGGGGAACCACTGAGACCAAGATACTTGTTCCATGGGATATCTACAAATGCCCAAAAGCCACAAGTGCACCTGTGCCTCAGGACTCCAGTGCTATGGTAGCTCCAGATGTGCCTGATTCTAGAACACAGGCTCCAATACTTCTCTGAGGGCTCTGAGTGTCAGCATGCCATACCAAGCATTAAAAGGGATCCTCTTAGCTAGAACTTTTACCCATGGCCAAAGTTAAACAAAACAAAACAAACAAACAAACAAACAAAAAACAGGGGATGGGGAGGAAAGGAAGACACCAGCAGTCTTAGCTAGCCTCTGGAGATCTTCATAGCCTTACTTGCCACTAACACCTGCAGTTCCTCTGCAGCCTTGTCCACAGAATACCCCACAGTCAGGGAAATCGCAACCTCAGTCAATTAAGTGGCACAGAGGCTGCACCACACTTCCTTTCTAAGAAACAAAGATGTTGCATTTCATCCAACCAGTGTCCTTAGAACCATCTCCAAGACAAAGCCATTCACTACTGAAGCCATTACAAAAAGGCTGAAAGAAGTGACTGAACTTCAAATGTACAGACCAATGAAAACCCCTCAGAAACATGAAAAAGCAAGAAAATATGACAGCACCAAAGGAACAAAATAATACTCCAGTAACTGTCCCCAAAGAAATGGAGATCTGTGTGTTATCTAAAAAAGAATTTGAAATAATGATTTTAAGAAAGCTCAGCAAGATTCAAGAGAACCCAGATAGACAAATCAATGAACTAAGGAAAACAATACATGAACAAAATGAACAATTCAACTAAGAAATAGAAATCATAAAAAAGACTCAAACAGAAATTCAGGAGATGAAGATTACAATAAATGAAATGAGATATGCAATAGGTAGCTTCAAAAATAGGCTCAATAAGGCAGCAGAAATAATCTGTGAGCATGAAGAAGGATATCTTGATATCATCCAGTCAAAAGAAAATAAAGAAATTAGAATGAAAAATAGTAAAGAAAGCCTACATGAACTGTGGGACACAATCAAAAGAAACAATATCTGCATTTTGGGAAAAGAAAGGGAAAAAGAGACAGAAACCTTATTTTTTAAAAACAATGGCTAAATTCCATGCAAATGGAAAGGGAAAAAAAGCTGGAGTAGCAATACTTATTTCTGACAAAATAGACTTCAAAATAAAGACCATAACAAGAGACAAAAACATAGTCACTACATAATACTAAAGGGGTCAATCCAACAGGAGAAAATAACCCTTATAAACATTTATGTACCCAATATAGGAGCACCTAAATATATAAAAAATTTCTTGGTGGACTTTAAAGGGGAGATTGACAGCACCACAATCATAGTGGGGGACTTTAACACCCAACTGTCAGCATTGGACAGTTTATCAAGACAAAAAATCAACAGGGAAGCACAGACTTAAATGACTCACTAGACCTCAGGGATTTAATTGACATTTACATTTACTTGACATTTCAACCAATGCAGCAGAATACACATTCTTCTCAAGTGCACACGGAATATTCTCAAAAATAAAACACATGTTAGGGCACAGAGAAAGTCTCTAAAAATACAAGAAGATTGAAATCATATCAAGCATCTTCTCAGATCACAATGCCATGAAAATAGAAATCAACCACTGTAAAAAACTCAAAAATACTCAAACACATGGAAGCTAAATAGCATGTTATTAAACAATGAATGGATGACCAGTGAGATCAAGGAAGAAATCAAACACTTCCTGGGGGGAAAAAGAGAAGAATGAACAGACAACAACCCAAAATATATAGGACACAGAGAAAGCAATCCTGAGAGGAAAATTCATAGCATTACAAGTCTATCCCAAGAAACAAGAAAAAGATCTAACGCAACAACTAAAAGAATTAGAATAAGAACAGCAAGAAAAGCCTAAAGGAAGTAGAAAGGAAAAAGTAATAAAGATCAGAGAAGAAATTAATGACATAGAGACTAAAATAGCCATACAAAAAAAAGTCAATGAAACCAAGACCTGGTTCTTGGAGAAGATAAATAAGATTGATGCACCTTTAGCCAGAATCATTAATAAACAAAGAAAGAGGACCCAAATAAATAAAATCAGAAATGAAAAAGGTGGTATAACAACCGACACAACAGAAACAAAAAGGATTCTAAGAAAATAGTATGAGCAACTAAATTCCCACAAACTGGACAACATGGGTGAAATGGACATATTCTTTGAAGCACACAATCTGCCAAAGCTAAATCCAGAAGAGGCAGAAAACATGAATAGGCTGATAACAACTAACGAAATTGAAGCAGTAATCAACTCCCAGCAAACAAAAGTCATGGACCAGATGGATTAAAGGCAAGTTTTACCAAACATTCAAAGAAGAATTAACACATATTCTCCTCAAACTATTCCAGAAAATTCAAGAGGAAGAAAAACTCCCAAACTCTTTATATGAGGCCAGCATTATCTTAACACCAAAACCAGACAAAGACACTACAAAGAAAGAAAATTACAGGCCAATATCACTGATGATGCTAAAATATCACTGATGATGCTAAAATATCACATAGATGCTAAAATCCTCAACAAAATACTTGGAAACTGGATCCAGCAATATGTTAAAAAGGTCATGTCCTACCACCAAGTGGGATTTATTCTGGGGATGCAAGGTTGGTATAACATCCACAAATCAATAAATGTGATACATTACATAAACAAAATGAAGGACAAAAATCATATGATCATATCAATAGATGCAGAAAAAGCATTTGACGAAATCCAGTGCCCTCTTTTGATAAAAACTCTCAGCAAAGTGGGACTAGAGAGATCATACCTCACCAAAATAAAGGCCATATATGACAGACCTATAGCCAACATCATACTCAATGCTAAAAAACTAAAACTATTTTCCTTACAAACAAGAATGAGACAGAGATGTGCACTTTCACCACTCTTATTCATCATATTACTGAAAGTCCATGTCACAGCCATCAGAAAGGATGAAAACATAAAAGGCATCCAAATTGGAAAGGAGGAAATAAAACTGTCATTATTTGCAGATGACATGATATTGTACATAGAAAACCCTAACTACTCCATCAAAGTACTACTAGATTTGATAAATGAATTTGTCAAAGTCCCTGGATACAAAATCAACACTCAGAAATCAATGGCATTCTTATACACCAACAATGAACTTTTAGAAAGAAAAACTAAAAAAAAAGCACTATTTGCCATTGCAACTAAAAAAAATAAGATACCTAGGAATAAACTTAACCAAGGATGTAAAAGACCTGTACTCAGAAAACAATGGGACACTGAAAAAAGAAACAGAGGAAGATTTAAACAAGTGGAAGAATATACCATGCTCATGATATGGAAGAATTAATATTTAATGTCCATACTACCCAAGGCAATTTATAAATTCATTGCAATTCTTATTAAAAACCAACAACATATTTCACAGATCTAGAACAAACATTTCAAAAATTGATATGGAACCAAAAAAGACTCTGAATAGCTGCAGCCATTTGAGCAAAGAGAACAGAGTGGGAGGGATTGCTTTACTGGATATCAAACTGTACTACAAAGCCATTGTAATCAAAACAGCCTGGCAAGGGTACAACAACAGGCATATAGATCAATGGAACAAGACAGAGGCCTCAGAAATAGACCCATGCCATTATGGTCAGTTAATATTTGACAAAGGAGGCAAGAGCATACAATGGAGTAAAGACAGTATTTTCATTAAGTGGTGCTGGGAAAATTGGACAGATACATGCAAAAAACTGAAAGTAGTCCACAAACTTTCACCATACACAAAAATAAACTTAAAATGGATAAAAGACTTAAATGTTAGTCACGAAACCATAAAAATCCTGGAAGAAAACATAGGCAGTAAAGTCACAGGCATATCACGTAGTGGAATGTTCACTGATACATCTCCCATGGCAAGAGAAACAAAAGAAAAAATAAACGTAAGGGAATATATCAAACTAAAAAGCTTCTGCACAGCAAAACAAAACAGCTTCAAAATACAAAGGTTTATTTCACTTAGCATAATTTTCTCTGGGTCCATCCATACTGTCCCAAAGGGTATGAGATTCTTCTTTACTGCTGCGTAGTATTCCATTGTATAAATGTCCCACAGCATTTTTATCCACTCATCTACTGATGGGCAGTTGGGTTGTGAAATAAGCCAGGCAGCGAAAGACAAACATCACATGATCTCGCTTATATGTGGAATCCAAAGAACTTAATAAACTGATGAACAGAATAGATTCAATGACATGGAAGCATAGATGAGTCTGATGAATGTCAGAAGGATGGAGGAGTGGGGGTGGGTGGCGGGGGAGAGAGTTACTAAAGAATTTATACGCATAGATGCACAACCTAAGGACACGGACAGTGGTGGGGAGAAGGATTGGGGAGAGGGATGGGATGGGGTGGAATGGGTCATTGGGGAGAAAAAGGGACATCTGTAATATTTCAAACAAAAATAAAATTAAAAAAAAAGCAATGGGAAAAAATATACAAAGTTACCCCATGGTCTGGTAAAACATATTTGCCAAGGATGTATCTGATAAGGGGCTAATTTCAAAGTGTGCAAAGAACTCATACTACTCAGCAAGAAGAAGACAAACAAGCCAATTAAAAAACGGGCAAAGACCTGAATAGACACTTCTCCAAAGAGGACATACAGATGGCCAAAGGACATATGAGAAAGTGCTCAACATCGCTAATCATCAGAGAGATGCAAATGAAAAACACAATGAGGTATCACTTCACACCTGTCAGAATGGCTGCCATCAACAAAACAAATGACATGTGCTGGAGAAGATGTGGAGAAAGGGGAACCTTAGTACACTGCTGGTGGGAATGCAGACTGGTGCAGCCACTATGGAAAACAGTATGGAGGTTCCTCAAAAAAATGAAAAATTGAACTGCTTTTTAACCCAGTGATCCCACTTCTAGGAATATGTCCTAAGAATCCTGAAACACTAATCAGAAAGAATATATGTACCCCTATGTTCACAGCAGCACTATTTGCAATGGCTAAGACCTGGAAACAGCCCAAGTGCCCATCAGTAGTTGAGTGGATAAAAAAGCTGTGGGACATTTACACCACAGAATCCTATCAGCTGTAAAGAAGGATCTCTTACCCTTTGGGAAAGTATGGAGGGACCTGGAGAATATTATGCTAAGTGAAATAAGCCAGGCAGAGAAAGACAAACATCACATAATCTCACTTATATGTGGACTCTAAAGAACTTAATAAACTGATCAACAGAAGTGATTCAATGACATGGAAGCATGGATCAAACTGAAGAATCTCAGAGGATGGAGGAGGGCGGGTGGGTGGAGGGGAAGAGATTAACCAAACAATTTATATGCATATATGCACACCCCAAGAACATGGACAATGGTGTAGAGAGGGACTGGGGAGGTGGGTGGGATGGGGTGTAATGGGTCATTGGGAAGAAAAAGGAACATCTGTAATATTTTGAACAAAAATTTAAAAGAAAATTAAAAATTAAAGAAATAATACACCCCCCCCCCCAAATAATAATGGCTGAAAACTTTCCAAATCTGGGCAGAGATATGGCTATCCTGCTACAAAAAGTCAAAGATTTCCAAACAGTTTCAAACCAAAAAGATCTTCACTGAAATATGTTATAATCAAGCTCTCAAAAATCAAAGTCCAAGAGAGAATCTTGAAAGCAGCAAGACGAAAAAGAATCATCACTTACAAGAGAATCCCAAGAAGGCTATAAGCAGATTTCTCTTTAGAAACCTAGAAGTCAGGAGAGAAGTGATAGCATATTCAAAGTGCTCAAAGAAATAAATGTCAACCAAGAATACCAAGAAAATTTATTTTAAAATGAAGGAAAGATAAATACTTTCCCAAATAAACAAAAATTGAGAGAATTCTTAACCACTATACCTGCCCTACAATAAATGCTAAAGGGAATTCTTCAAGGTAAGAGAAAAATGCTAATTAATAAAATGAAAACATATGATAGTATAAAATTCACTGTTAAAGGTGAATACATAGCCCAATTAAAAATACTCTCATAATGCAATGGTGGCGTGTAAATCACTTTGAAATCTAGCATATAAATTAAGAGACAAAACTGTTGAAAACAGCTATAGCTACAGTATTATTTAATAGATACACAATATAAAAAGATGTAAAGTAGGACATTGACATAAATGAGCAAATAAATGGGTAAAGCCTACTTATGCAATTTAAGTTATCAGCTTAGAACAGACAATTATAACTATAATATATGTTATGAAACCACATGATAAACATAGAGCAAAAACCTATAATAGATACACAGATGATAAAAAGAATCAAAATAAACCATTACAAAAAATAATCGAACCACAAAGAAAGGTTGTAAGAGAGGAAGAAAGAAACTAAGGAAAGCAATTAACAAAATGGCAATAGTAAGCCATATCTATCAATAACTACTTTGTAAATCCTTTAAATTCTCCAATTAAAAGTCACAAAGAAGCTGACTGGATTAAAAAGAATCTATATCTGCCTACAGGAGACTTGATTAAGCATTAAGGACATTCATAGGCTGAAAGTAAAGGAATGGAAAAATTATATTTCAAGCAAATGGAAGCCAAAAGAGAGCAGGGGTAGCTATACTTTTATCAGATAAAATACACTGTAAGTCAAAAAGTAACAAGAGAGAAAAGGTAATTATATAATGATAAAGGGATCAATTTATCAGGAAGATGTAACAATTGTAAATCTATATACCTCCAACATTGGAACACCAAAGTATATTAAAAAATAATTAACCAATCTAAAGGGATAAATAGACAGCAATGCAATAGGAGTTCAATTCCCCACTTTCAACAATGGATATATCACCCAGACAGAAATAAATAAGGAACTAATGGATTTGAATGACACTTTATACCATGAGAACCTAAAAGACACATACAGAATGTCCCATCCAACAGCAGCAGAATATATATTCTTCTTAAGTGCACATGGAACATTTTCCAGGAAAGATTACATGATAGGTCACAAAATATGCCTTAGAAAATTTTAAAATGTTGTAACATACCAACTATTTTTTCCAACCTCATCAGCAGAAAACTAGAAATTAAAAGCAGGAGGAAAGCTGGAAAATTCATAAACATGTGGGGATTGAAAAACATGCTCCTGAGTCGAAGAAATTATTAAAAGGGAAATAAAAGTGTCTTGAAACAAACAAATTGGAATCACAATATATCAAAATATGTGGGATGTTGCAAAAGTGGTTTTAAGAGACAAATTCATACTAATAACTGCCCACATTAAGAAACAATAAAGACCACAAATAAACAATCTCACTTTATACCTCAAGGGACTAGAAGTAAAAGAACAAACTTATCCTAAAGTTAGCAGAAGGAAGAAAATAACAAAGATCAGAGCAAAAGTAAATAAAATAGAGACCAGAAAAAAACAACAGAAAATATCGATGAAGCTAAGAGTTGGTTTTTGAAAAGATAAACCAAATTGACAAACTTTTAGCCAAATTAACTAAAATAGCAAGAGTGAGGAATCAAATAAATAAATAAAAATGAAAGAGGAGACATTACAAGTGATACCACAGAAATACAGAGAATTATGAAATTACAATTATATGCCAACAAACTGTATAACCCAAAATAACTGAATAAATTCCTAGAAATATATGACCTACCAACAATGAATCATGGAGAAATAGAAAACTAACCACTAATGAGTAAGGAGATTAAATCAGTAATTAAAACTCCCCAACAAAAAAAAAGCCCATGGCCAGGTGGTTTCACCAAACATTTAAAAAAGAATTAATACCAATCCTCAAACTGTTTCAAAAAGTTGAGTAAGGAATACTATCAAATTTATTTTATGAGGCCAGCATCATCTGATACCAAATTACATAAAGGCAACTTAAGGAAAAAATTACAGACCAATATCCCGTGAATATACAGGGTGGGGCAAAAGTAGGTTTATAGTTGTGTGTATGTGAAACACAGTTTATTCTTGTACTTTTATTAATTATTGAATTATGTTCCATACAAACAACTATAAACGTATTTTTCCCACACCCTATAGATATAAAAATTCACAAAAAATATTAGCAAACTGTTCTCAAAAGCACATGAAAAATCATTTACCATGATCAAGTGGGATTTATCCCTGGAATGCAAAGATGATTCAACACACACATAAAAACAATAAATGCAATACAGCACATGAATAGAATGAAAGGTAAATACCATATGATCATGTCAATAGAGGCAGGAAAAAAAAGCATTTAACAAAATACAGCATCCTATTATGATAAAAACATTCAACACATTTCATAGAGTAGGACTGTTACTTGGCATAATAAAAGCCACTTACAACAAGTCCATAGCTAACATTATATTCAATGATGAATAGTTAAAATCCTTTCCTCTGAGATCAGGAACAACACTGGGATATTTACTCTCACTATTTCTATTCAACATAGTACTGAAAGTTCTAGCCAGAACAATTAAGCAAAAAAGAAGGAGGAGGAGGAGGAGAAAAAGGAGAAGCATTTATATCAAAAAGGAAGATGTAAAACTATCCCTGTTCATAGATAACATGATTTTATATATAGAAAACCTTAAAGACTCCACTAAAAACTGTTAGAATAAATGAATTCAGTAAAGTTGCAGAAATAAGTTACATTTCTATACACTAAGAATGAATTATCTGAAAGAGAAATGAAGAAAGCAATCCCATTTACAACAGCATTGAAAACAATAAAATACTCAGAAATAAGTTTAACTAAGGAGGTGAAAGATCTGTACACTGAAAACTATAAAGCACTGTAGAAAAAAGATTGAAGAAGGCACAAATAAATGGAAAGATATCCCATGTTCCTGGACTGGGAGAATTACTATTGTGAAAATGTCCATACTACATAAAGAGATAATGCAATCCCAATCAAAATTCCAATGACATTTTTTATAGAAATAGGAAAAACTATTCTAAAATTTGTTTGGTATTACAAAAGACTCTGAATAGCCAAGGCAATCCTGAGAAATGAGAACAGAGCTGAAAGCATGACAATGCCAGATTTCAAGAAATATTACAAAGCTATAGTAATAAAAACAGTATGTTACCACCATAAAAGCATGCACATAGATCAGTGGAACAGAATACAGAGCACAGAAAGAAGTCCACATATTTATGGCAGATATTCAACAATGGTGCCAAGAACACACAATGGGGAAGGAATGTCTCATCAATAAATGGTGTTGGGAAAACTGGATATCTATCTACAAAAAAAATGAAATTGGATCCCTACATTACACCACTCACAAAAATTAACTTGAAATAAATAAATAAAAATTTATATATAAGACCTGGAACCATAAAACTCCTCGTAGAAAACACAGGGGAAAAGATCATTGACATTGACCTCTAGGTAATGATTTTCTAGATAAGTTACCAAAAGCACAGGCAACACAAACTAAAGTAAACAAGTGGGGTTATATTAAACTAAAAAGCTTCTGCACAGCAAAGGAAACATCAATAAATTTAAAAGATAACCTACAGAATGGGAGAAATTTGTAAACTATATATCTAATAAGGGACTAATATCCAATATATATGAAAAGCTCATACAACTCAATAGCAAAAAAAAAGATAATTCAATTTAAAAATGGGCAAAGAACCTGAATAGACATTTTTCCAAAGAAGGCATACAAATGGCCAAAAAGTACGTGAAAAGGTGCTAACATCACTAATCATCAGAGAAATGCAAATCAAAACCACAGTGAAATATCATCTCACACTTATTAGGATGTCTTTTTATCAAAAAGACAAGAGGTAACAAATGTCGGTGAGGATGTAGAGAAAATGGAACACTTATCTACTGTTGGTAGGAATGCAAATAAGTACAGCCCTATAGAAAACAGTATGGCCGTTCCTCAAAAAATTAAAAGTAGACCCACCATATAATCCAGCAATTCTGCTTCTGGGTATATATCCAAAAGAACTGAAATTAGTATCTCAAAGGGCTATCTGAATCCCAATGTTCATTACGGTATTATTCACATTATCCAAGATATGGAAACACCCTGTGACTATCAATGAATGAACGGATAAAGATGTTTTACACACACACATGCACACACATGTATACACACACACACACACACACACACTGGAATATTATTTATCCTTGAGAAAGAAAGTAATCCTGCAATTTGTGACAACATAGATAGACCTTGAAGGCATTATGCTAAGTGAGATAAGTCAGACAGAGAAGGACAAATACTATATAATATCACTTCAATGTGGAATCTAAAACAACTAAACTTATAAAAACAGAGAGTAAAATGGTGGTTAATAAGGTCTCAGGGGTGGGGAATTGGGAAGGTGTTTAAGGGTACAAAACCTACAACTCATCAATAAATAAGTTCTATAGATCTAATGTACAACATAGTGATTGTAGTCAATAATATTGTATTATAAACTTTAAAGTTGCTAATAGACTAAACCTTAACTGTCCTCAACACAAAACAATGATAATATGTGACATGATAAAGGTGTTAGCTAATGCTACTGTAGTAATAATATTGCAATATACAAATGTATCAAACCAACATGTTGTACACCTTAAACTTACAAAATGTATGTCAATTATATCTCAATTTTTTAAGTGTTTTTTTATTCTTGCTCTGATCATGTCTTTGTACTACTCATAAACTTTCCATAACTTTTTGTGGTTTACCAAATAAAATCCAACTCCTTAGCCTGGCATTCACACCCTGCTGTAAATCTTCAATCTGTCCCCAATCTACTTTTACAGTTGCAAATTTCACTACTTCTCCTTCTGACCAGAAATCATAGCCAAACCAGATTACTCACCATTTCTGAGTACTCCCCATGTTTTCATTTTCCAAGCCCAGTGATTCCCATAAGTGGAAAAGTCTAGCTAAAGATTCAGCACAAGGGTTGCCAGGTATATACTGGGAAGGGAAAGAAACACACCTGGAATTCAATAATACACATTCTAACATCATTACCAAAGCTGATTAAGAGAAGGCACTGATTTTTGGCTAGAATATGTCCAATCCATCTCATAAAAACAGCTGTCCTTTTCTTAAATAGCTTCTATAGACTGGTAAAGAAACTAAAGAAGTATTGGCTTGAGGCACACCCACTCAACATGTGACCAAGTTTTTTATACTTTCAAGTAACTAAAAGCCACTACTTTATACAGACTCCACAAACACACAGGAAGATTTGACTAATATATGTTGTAAATGACTAAAAAGCAAGGTACTAGATCTTAGATATATGAATCTGTATGTGAAAATAAGCAGACCTGCCCCAACTTAAAATGGGTTGTGTTCCAAAGCTTGCAAAGATTAGAGATACTCTCTTCCTTTGAAACAATTCCATATAAAAGGTGGTTTGTTTTCCAGGCAAAGTTACACACGTCTTTATTTCTCATAATTTATCTGAATGATTGTAACCATATTACCAATGCATAAGCACTATTTCAGCAATATTTATGGCTAAAACCATTATGTGGAGAAAAGAATTATGACACAAAAGAAGGGAAAACTGCAATACTAGAAATTTTTTCTTCCCCACTATTATTTACTCTCTACCCACTCCCATGGCCACCAACTCAAATATCTCAATCCAACCTGGTGGCTGGTATCCTTACAAAGGAAAGTCCTGATGTTCATTACCTCAACCAAGAGATTACATTTAGCATCAGTAATATTGAGACAACCTTGCCTTATGACATGATGCAATAGGAAGTCATAGCATCACCTACCAAGGATTTTTTATTCTGAATTCAAATGCCCATCCATGGCCTGTGTCACAAATGCAAAATTTCTAGTTGAAAAGGGAAATGTATTTCTTATTCTTCCAGGCCCTATAAGAAAATTACACCTGCCCCATCTTAGGAAGGGCCAGTCAGTCATGTGGCTGAGATATTAAGTACTCAGAGACTGAGGGCTTACTATATGTACCTAAAGCTCATGTACATAAAAGAAAAGGGCATGTGCTTACTTCTTAAATAAAAATGACCAAATGTATGAAAAGCCATATGTTGTTGCAGTTAATAGCAAGGACTCTAGAGCCAAGATGTCTGGATTTCAGTCCTGGTCCTGACACTTTCTAGCTGTGTGAGCTTTGGCAAGTTACTTGACTTCTCCATACCTCCATATTTCATTTGTAAAACAAGGATAATAGCAGCAACTAGCTAGCAGCTATGATATGAAAATTTTATGAATTAACATATGTAAAGGACTTAGAATCATGCTAGGTACATAGTAAGAATTATTTAAATACAAGCTTGAAACTAGCATAATGGAATATGAAAACTAAATAAAAAAGTCTCCAAAGAAGACATACAGATGGCCAATAGACATATGAAAAAAAGCTCAAGGTCACTAATAATCAGAGAGATGCAAATTAAAACGACAATGAGATGTCACTTCACACCTGACAGAGACGCTATCATCAATAAATCAACAAACAACAAATGCTGACAAGGATGTGGAGAAAAGAGAACCCTTGTGTGCTGTTGGTGAGAATGCAGACTGGTATCGTCACTGTGGAAAATAGTGTGGAGTTTCCTCAAAAAATTAAGTATGGAACTGCCTTTTGATGCAGCAATCCAACTTCTGGGAATATATCTTAAGAATCCTGAAACATCAATCAGAAAGAATATATGCATCCCTATGTTCATAGCAGCATTATTTACAATAGCAAAGATCTGCAAACAGCCCAAATGCCCATCAGAAGATGAGTGGATAAAACAGCTATGGTATGTTAACACAATAGAATACTACAAGGTTGTAAAAAAAGAAAAAGTTGTTCTTACCTTTTGTAACAGCATGGATGGATCTGGAGAATATTATGCTAAGTGAAATAAGCCAGTCAGAGAAAGACAAATACCATTTGATTTCACTGATATGTGGAATCTAATGAACAAAATAAACTGACCAAAAAAAATGGACCCAGAAGCATGGATACATGGAACAGACTAGCTGGTGCCCAAGGGGATGGGGGTGAGGGTGACTAGATAGAGAAGGTGAAGGGACTAGCTAAAGCACATATATGCCTACCCCATGGACAGGGACATTAGTTTGGTGAAGGCTGAGGAAGGGGGAGGCAGGGGTGGGTGAAGGTGGGAAAAAGAGGGGGAAAGGAAGGATGCCTGCAATAATGTGCAAATTGAAATTTTTTAATAAAAAATACTTGAAGAGGTAAGGTTCATGTATTTAGAACTTCCATCTTATTTAGAACATCTACCATTGCCCAATGAAATCAGATACATGAAAAGTTGATAAAACAGAATTAATCTGTTTTTCCAGACTGGGGTAAAGAACAAAAAGGGTCTCATGGGCCAAGTATCTAAAGACATATTAGTCCAGTTCTATAGCCCTATGCCCAGAGATGGAATGACTCAGAGTACATTAAGATAATCAATCCTGCAAAAAAAATTAGGAACAAATCTTAATGCTTCCAAGAATATGGGACAGTAACCAAATGTGAAACAACAACAGAAAGCAAGTATTAAATAATAAAATATACTTTGTAATACTGAAATATTTCAAGGCTAAGGGGATCATTTCTAGTAATGATATTCCTTTAATGAAATTGGATTTTAAAGTTAAAAGTTCAATATAGCTGAAGAACACAGAATTTGGTGACAGGAGGACTAAGAAATAAGGCTGACAAGATGGGTAGAGCTTAGGTCATAATGGGCCTTATAAAATCATGTTAAGAAGTTTAGATTTTAATCTGGGACAATAAAATCCATTAAATTACTCTAAACAGTGCATGACTTAATATGCACTGTAGAAGAAAAACTGGCTACAGAGTGACAGTTACTGTGGATGGGAGCAAGATTTTAGGAAGTAAAAAAATCAAGTAGAGACTCTTGTAGTAGTCTAAATTGAAGAAAACATTATATTAAACTAGTGTTGTATCAGGAAAGTTGGAAAAAAGTAGATGAATCCAAGGGATGTGGGAGGTAGAAATGACATCTTGGTGATTGACTCAATCTGAAGAGTAAAGGGTAGAAAATTGACCAAAATGATTCCAAGTTCCTAGCTTGAGCAACAGGATACATGGTGGTTCCATTAACTAAAACATGGAAAAAGGGAAGAGAAATGTATTATGTTTGCTTGTTGATTGTTTTTAGAGTTGAAGGAGGGAGATGGAGATAATGAGACTATTTTTGGACATGCTTAGTTTAAACAGTTTATGAAATAGCCAAGTGAAAATGTTCAATATATAGTTAGAATCAGAGATCTGACACTCAAGAGAAGTTAGGAACAGTGACTGACATAAGAGTCATTGGCACACATATATAAGGTAGCAATGTGATGGGGATGGATGAAATCGCTTGGAGTCTGTGTAGTGAAAAAGAGCACCTAGTTAAAAAGCAAGGAAAAAAATACCACCACCATCACCTGAGCAATGAACAGTGGAAAAGAAGATTAACAGATTACGAAAGATTTTTATATCACAAAAGCTGTGATATAGCTGTAGAGTATTATAGAAAATATTATAGAAAGCATAGCCATAAAAGTATAAAGAAACCCAGGATAGTATTCACTATTAGTAGTATGATCAGATCTCTTACTGGGCCAGTGAAACCATTCCCCTACTATGTCAGAGTATTACCATTTGCTGAAAGGAGCCTTGAAGGTTATACCTTCCTCCAATCAGTCTTTAGGCAATGACTGATTGATGTGAGGCTACAAAAGCCCAAGCCCATTGCCTCAAAGTGGGCCAAATCTATAGTGTCATTCATGCTCCATGTCTCCCTGCAGGGTCAAATGGAAGCTACACGTTAAGTGAAATCATGCTTTTGCTTTATTTCTTCCCCTTCCCAACTCACTTCCCTTACTTCCATATAAATTTCTCTGAGAGCGCTCTCTCAATAAATCATTTACTTAAGAATCCTTGTCTTGGGCCCTTCCTCTAGAGAACCTAATCTAAGAACTAGGGCATTGTGGTATCTCTGAAGTCAAACAAAGAATTATGTTTAAACTTACATTTATTTTGTGCATATACATGGATGTTTTATTTCATAATAAATAGGAGTCAAGGAAGGAGAAATGAGTCAACAAAGTTGAATGTTGCTACATGGTACTAAAGAAATTAAGTTATAGCCCAGCCAGGTGTGGCTCAGCGGTTGAGCATCGACCTAGGATACAGACGATTGGGGTTCGATTCCCGGTCAGGGCACGTGCCCGGGTTGCAGGCTCAATACCCAGTCAGGGGCGTGCAGGAGGCAGCCGATCAATGACTCTCTCATCATTGATGTTTCTATCCCTCTCTCTGCCCTTCCTTTCCTCTCTCTGAAATCAATAAAGATATATTTTTTAAAAAATAAAAATTAAGTTATATAAGAACAGAGAAGTGCCCATTTTAGCAACAAAGCCAACATAGGCCATATTGGTTGCATAAGTTGCCTTAGAATTCTGGCACTGGAAGTCAAACAGCAACAGGAGAGCAGAGTGAGAGGCATATAGAGAAAATAAAGAAAACTGCTTCTTCAAGAAGGATGACTGTAAAGAAGAGGAAAGATTTAAAGTACTCCCGGGAGGAAAGATTTTGAAATTTAAGATGGAAGATTGATTGCATTTATTTTTTTATTATTAATATTTTTTTATTCAAAATATTACAGAGGTCTTTTTTCCCCGTTGACCCTATCCACCCCGCACCCACACCCCTCCCCAGTCCCTCACCACAGCATTGTCTCTGTCTTTGGGTTATGCATATATGCATATAAATTCTTTGTTTAATCTCTCCCCACAAACCCACCCCCCCACCCAACTCCCCACTTTCCCTCTGAGATTCATTAGTCTGGTCTATGCTTCCATGTCACTGAATCAATATTGTTCATCAGTTTATTAAGTTCTTTAGATTGCACATATAAGTAAGATGATGTGATGTTTGTCTTTATCTGCCTAGATTATTTCTCATAGCAGAACATTCACCAGGTGCATTCATAGTGTTCCAAAAGGTACGAGTTCAAACTTCTTTACAGCTGCATAGTATTTGATGGTGCAAATGTCCCACAGCTTTTTTATTCACTCCTCTACTGATGAACACTTGGACTGTTTCCAGATCTTAGCCATTGTAAATTGTGCTGTTATGAACATAGGGGTGGATATATTCTTTTTGATAAGTGTTTCTGGATTCTTAGGATATATTCCTACAAGTGGAATCACTGGGTCAAAAGGCAGGTAAATTTTTAATTTTTTGAGGAAACTTCATACTGTTTTCCATAACGGTTGCACCAGTCTGCATTCCCACCAACAGTGTACCAGAGTTCCCCTTTCTCCGCATCCCTGCCAGCACATGTCATTTGTTGTTTTGATGATGGCAGCCATTCTTACAGATGAGAAGTGATACCTCAATATGGTTTTAATTTGCATCCCTCTGAAGATCACTGACAGAATTTTTTTATATGTCTCTTGGCCAACTGTATGTCTTCATTGGAGAAGTGTCTATTCAGGCCCTTTGCACATTTTTTAATTGGATTGTTTGTCTTCCACTTGTTGAGTTGTATGAGTTCTTTACAAATCATGAGTTGAATGAGATTAACCCCTTATCAGATACATCCTTGGCAAATATGTTCTCCCAGATCGTGGGGTTTCTTTGTATTTTGAGGCTGATTTCTTTTGCTGTGCAGAAGCTTTTTAGTTTGATGTAGTCCCATTTGTTTATCTTTTCTATTGTTTCTCTTGCCCTAGGACATATACCACTGAAAATTCCACTATGTGAGATGTCTGTGACTTTACTCCCCATGTTTTCTTCCAAGATTTTTATGGTTTCACAATTTACATTTAAGTCCTTTATCCATTTGAATTTATTCTTTTGTATGGAGTAAGTTGATAACTTAGTTTCATTTTTTTTGCATATACCTGTCCAATTTTCCCACAACCATTTATTGAAGAGACTCTCTTCACCCCATTTTATGCTTTTGCCTCCTATGACAAATATTGATTGTCCATAATTGTTTGGGTCTATTTCTGGGATCTCTCTCATGTTCCATTGATCTATATGTCTGTCGTTGTACAAATACCATGCTGTTTTGATTACAATGGCTTTGTAGAATAGTTTGATATCTGGTAAAGTGATCCCTCCCATTCTGATCTTCTCTCTCAAAATAGCTGCAGGTATTTGAGGCCTTTTAGGTTCTATATAAGTTTTTGGAATAATTGTTCTAGCTCTGTGAATTATGATGTTCATAATTGAATAAGAATTGCATTGAATCTGTAGATTGCTTTGGGTAGTATGGACATTTTAATGATGTTAATTCTTCCAATCCATGAACACGGCACATTCTTCCACTTCTTTATATCTTCCTCTATTTCTTTTTTCAGTGTCCTGTAGTTTTCCAAGTACAGGCCTTTTACATCCTTGGTTAAGTTTATTTCTATGTATATTATTCTTTTAGTTGTAATGGTAAGTGGTATTGTTTTTTAAGTTTCTCTTTCTGGGAGTTCATTGTTGGTGTATAAAAATGCTATTGATATCTGGATGTTAATTTTGTATTCACCTTGCTGAATTCATTTATAAAATCTGGTAGAACTTTGGTGGAGTCTTTAGGATTCTCTATGTACAATATCATATCATCTGCAAATAATGACAGTTTTACTTCCTCCTTTCCAATTTAGATACCTTTTGTGCTTTCTTCCTCTCTGATCACTGTAGCAGGGCTTTTATTATAATGTTGAATAAGAGTGGTGAAAGTGGACATCCCTGTATTTTTCCTGATTTTAAGGGAAATGGTTTTAGTTTTGCCCACTGAGTATGATGTTGGCTGTAGATTTGTCATATATGGCCTTTATTATGTGGAGGTATGAGTTTATCAAACTACCACATTGCCGAGAGAGTTTATCAAAAACGGGTGTTGGATTTTGTCAAATGCTTTTTCTGCATCTCTTGATATAATTATATGATTTTTGTCCTTCATTTTGTTTATGTGATGTGTCACATTTATTGATTTGCGAATATTATACTAGCCTTGCATTCCAGGAATACATCTCACTTGGTTGTGGTGTATGATCTTTTTAACTTATTACTGGATCTGATTTGCTAATACTTTGTTGAGGATTTTAGCATCTATGTTCATCAGGGATATAGGCCTGTAATTGTCTTTCTTTGTAGTGACTTTATCTGGTTTTGAGATTACAATAATGCTGGCCTCATAAAAAGATTTTGGAAGTGTTCCCTCCTCTTTAATTTTCTGGAATAATTTGAGGAGAATAAGTGTTAATTCTTCTTTGATTGTTTCATAAAATTTGCCTGTAAATCCATCTGGTACTGGACTTTTGTTTGCTGGGAGTTTTTTAAATTACTGCTTCAATTTCATCAGATGTTATTGGCTCATTCAGGTTTTTTGATTCCTTCTGATTCAGCTTTGGAAGATTGTATATTCCTAGGAATTTTCCCATTTCACCCATGTTGTCCTGTTTATTGGCATATAGTTGCTCATAGTATTTTCTCATGATCCTCTGTATTCTTGTTGGGTCAGTTGTTTTATCGCCTCTTTCATTTCTGATTTTAATTATTTGGGTCCTCTCTCTTTGTTTCTTGGTTAGTCTGGCTAAAGATGCATCAATCTTATTTATCTTTTCAAAGGACCAGCTCTTGGTTTCATTGTTTTTGTGTTGTCATTTCAGTCTCTATGTCATTAATTTCTGCTCTGATCTTTATTATTTCCTTCCTTCTACTTCCTCTGGACTTTTCTTGCTGTGCTCATTCTAGTTCTTCTTTTAGGTGTTGTGTTAGATGGTTTAGCAAAGCTTTTTCTTGTTTCTTGAGGTATTGTACTGCTATGAACTTTCCTCTAAAGACTGTCTTTGCTGGGTCCCATAGATTTGGGGTTGTTGTCTGTTTTGTGTGTGTGTGTGTGTTTTTGCCCAGAAAGTGTTTGATTTCTTCTTTGATTTCATTAGTAGCTCATTCATTAATTAATAACATGCTATTTAGCCTCCCTGTGTTTGAATATTTTTGAGGTTTTTTTATAGTGGTTTCATGACATTGTGATCCAAGAGGTTGCCTGATATAATTTCAATCTTCTTGGATTTACAGAGACTTCCATGTGCCCTAACATGTGGTCTCTTTTTGAAAATGTTCCATGTGCACTTGAGCAGAATGTGTATTCTCCTAATGTGGGGTGAAATGTTCTATAAATTTCAATTAAATCAATTAGATCTAGTGTGTCATTAAAGGTCTCTGTTTCCCTGTTGATTTTTTAACTTGATTATCTGTCCAAAGATGAGAGTGAGGTGTTAAAGTTCCCCACTATGATTGTGTTGCTGTCAATCTCTCCCTTAAAGTCCACCAAGAAATTTTTTATATATTTAGGTGCTCCTATATTAGGTGCATATATATTTATAATGCTTATATCCTCCTGCTGGATTGATCCCGTTAGTATTATGTAGTGACCTTCTTTGTCTCTTGTTATTGTCTATATTTTCCAGTCTATTTTGTCAAAGTAAGTATTGCTACTCCAGCTGTTTTTTTGTTTCCATTTGCATGGAATATTTTTTTCCATACCTCACTTTCAGCCTGTGTGAATCTTTTGCTCTTAGGTGGGTCTCTTGTAGACAGCATGTATTTGGGTCCTGTTTTCTTATTCATTCAACTACCCTATGACTTTTGATTGGACCATTTATTCTATTTACATTTAAGGTTACTATTGATATATACTTTTTTCCCCCAATTATGCTAAGTGAAATAAGCCAGGCAGAGAAAGATATATACTTATTTAATGCCATTTTTCCCCTTTATGCTGATGTACCTTCTCTCAACATTTCTTCTTATTATTATTTCTTCAACTCCTTTAGCCTTCTTCTGTCTGAGAAGCTCTGTATTTCACTTGCAATTTTAAATTATAGCCTAGCTTGATAAAGCAGTCTTAATTGCATGTTCTTGCTTTTCATTACTTTGAGAACTTCATGCCACTCCTTTCTGGCCTGAAGTGTTTCTGTTGAGAAATCTGCTGTCAGCTTATGGGTGTTCCCTTGTAGATTATTGCTTCTCTCTCTCTTGTAGCCCTTAATATTCTCTCTTTGTTTTTAACATTTGCATTTTAATTATGATGGGCCTTGGAATGGGTCTCTTTGGGTCCCTCCTGTTTGGAACCCTCTGTGCTTCCAGAACTTGTATGACTTTCTCCTTCATCAGCTTAGGGAAGTTTTCTGTTATTAGTTCTTTCACCAATTTCTCTATTCCTTGCTCACTTTTCTCCCCCTCTTGTATCCCTATGATGAGAATGTTGTTTTGTTACATGTTATCCCAAATCTCCCTTAGATGGTTCTCATGCTTTTTACATGTTTTTTCTTTTTCTGCTCTAATTGAGTGGTTTTTTTTCTTCCTCATCTTCTAAGTCACTTATTCTATCCACTCCTTCATTGAGCCTGCTTTTAATTCCTTCCAGCACATTCTTGATGTCAGACATAGTATTCTTCATTTCTGCCTGGTTCCTTTTGATGATATCTAACACTTTCTCATGTTTTCAGTAAGTTCCTGGACCTTTCCATTAAGCCTCTTGCTGTTCCCATTAATTTTTTGAGCATCTTTATAACCATTACTCTGAACTCTATTTCTGATAATTTGCTTAACTCCATCTCATCAAGGCCTTTTTCTGGTAATTTTTCCTTTTCTTTAATTTGGAGGTTTTCTTTGTCTCCTCATTTTGGAGGCTCTTAGTGTTTGTATCTGTATATTAGATATATTTTTGTCTCTCAGTCTTGTGGGGTGGGATTACGTAGTGTATGTTCTGTGGATCCCAGAAGTGTGTTTTGCTTATACTTGTGAGCTATTTCCTTTAGTCATGTCCCTACTGTGGGAGACCCTTTTGTGGGTTCTTTGGGCTTTCCTGTTGTGATTGGGTCTAGATTGTTGTTGACCCATTCTTGGGAGGACTGTCCTCTGAAGTTGGCTAACTATGTGGCTCAGCACCAACCACGTCATGTGAGCTGTTGTACAGGTGCTGGCAAGGCAAAACAAAACACAACCAAACTAGCAGGAAATAAATATCCTCACAATCACAATGAAAACTTCACAAAGAAAGGAGAACAGGGATCAAAGAAAGGAGAACAAAGCCAGAACACAAATGCTAAAACAAAAACAAACAAACAAAAACAGACAAACAAAAAGAGAGAAAGAAAAGGGTATTATTGCTAATAGTAAAGAAAAATTAAAAATAATAATAAAATTAAAAGTAAAAAATAGAGAAGTTACTTGGAGATAAAAAAGGCAAAGAAAATATTCTGAAAGAAGGGCAAGGATAAAATTAAGGATAGAGCATTGGAGTAGAAAAATATTTGAAAAAGAAAAAATAAAAATAAAATAAAGAGACAAAGAGAAACAAACAAACAAAAAAACAGGAGGACAGAGAATAAAAAGGAAGAAAAAAAAAGTTATGCCAATGGAAAAAGAAGAGAAAGAGATAACCCAAGAGCAGGGAGAAAGTCCAGTAAAAGATATCAGGGAAACAATAAAGAAAAGCAGTAAACTTACTGGTTATAATGATAATATCCTAGCAGTGAAACAGAGAAAATCAAGAAAATCTTGATAAAAAACAAAAATCAAAGCAAAGCAAACTACAAAAAAAGCAAAACAAATTTTAAAAACTTAATTAATAAATTAAAAATCAATTAAAAATTTAGAAAGAAATTTTTTTCCTATTTTCTCTTTTTTCTAAAAAAAAAAAAAAAAAAAAAGTCAGATGAGTTGCATCTGGGCAGCTTATGTTGTCTGAGGCTTACTGTTTTGTATGCTGATTTTGGTTCTCCTGGGAGGTACTTGTGCATCAACCAATGTCAGGAGCTATCTAGGTTTGTCTCTTGTGTCCTTAGGTAGTTGGCTATTCTGAAGCTCTCTATGGACCACCTCCAGTTGTCAGCTATTTTGCTTCCCACTTATGGTGGCCTGAACTTACTCTAGAGTCTTCTGAAGAGTCTTTAGGGTGCAGGCTGGCTACTGTAGCTCAGAATATTGCTGCGCTTACTTAGATGTTTCCCTGTCAGGCACTCACTGTGGGGAAGTAAGTCTCTGCTTCAGGGCCAACTCCTCAGTCTCTACTCTAGCCTCCAATTCTAGTTCCCTGTACTGTGGCCTGCTGCAGGTTCTGATCTAATTCAGCCTGTTGCTTTTTCTGTTTGGGCAGGTTCAGAGGCATTGGCTCAGTGGGTTAGATTTAAAATAAATTCTGGTGAGCACTTTGCCTGTCCAGCCTCTAGAAGGAGTTTTCAGCTTTTCCTCCTTTTCCCAAACAATAGTCTCTGAGAGTCTTATTCTTGTATTGTCATCCTTTGAGGTGTTCTCCCTTCTCCCTCAAGACTGTTCCCTACAGGGGATATCTGGGCCTTCAGTAAGCTGAATCTTTCCCTCTCTTATTGAGGATGGTGTTCCTAGCTTGCAGGAGAGATAGATTTGCTCCACCCCTCCTTTCCCATATCTAGTTGGCTGATCTCACAGGGCACTCAGTTCAAACTCTCCACAATGCAGACATAAATCCCAGCTTTTGCTAGTCTGTCTCCCCAGTGCAAGCCAGGAAGGTGGATCTCCTTCCCTTTCAGCAATCAAAAATTCAAAAATTTTCAAAGCATCACACAGGCAGAGAACCCACCCTGTGAGGTCCTGGTGCCCTCACTCCTCAGAACCAAGCAGGAAAGGTCACAAAGTCAGCCTAATGTTGGTTCCCTGCACAGCTGATCTTAGTAAAACTGGGGCAGCTCCTTGCACACTATCCTGGTTCCCCTCAGAGAGGGTCAAAAATCCCTGAATTACCACTGTCTGCTCTGGTGGCTTTAGTTTGATCCACCCCACCAGCAACTCTGGTGCCTGGAGACTCACTCTGCCCCACTGGTGGCTCAGGTCCCTCTCTGATGGTAGTAGGGCTCTTTTCCCCTTCTCCACACCACACAGTTCAAATGCTTTCTGGGGTTTTACACAATTCCTTACAGGAAAGCAGAGTTTCCTTGTATGTTGCTGCTCAGTGCAGCCCTCTGGACCCTTTCTATTCGGTAGTCACACACTGTGGGACAGCTTGTCCCAAGGTGAGCAACTGGGGTGAAAGACTCCAGTCCGGTCTGCTGTCATTAGACACATTGTTTCACTGGGAATGTGCAGTCCCCTCCATGCTGGCACAGTGTTCCCCTAGCTGCCTCTGCCTGCCTTGCACAGGCTTTCTTTCCCTTCTCCTCCACTCAGGGTTTGAGATCCTATCTTTTGGATGCCAGTCCACACTCCCAAGTGGAGGGAGCTTTGCAGCCTCTAGCCCTCTATCCTCAGAGCCGAGCACAGGTTTCAGGGGAGACTCTCCCTTTCCATGCCCCCCTCTTACCAGACTTTACGATGTTTCTTCAGTGCTCCCTACTCAAAATATGTCCACTCAGGTATATTTCTCTTGTTTTTCCAAGCTGGTTATGCAGTATTTTAGTGGTAAATTGAGTCCACGGCTGGGAGCAAGGGTGCTCTGCTTCTTGTCAGAGTTCTGCCATCTTCCCAATCCTCTTTTGATTGCATTTAAATGTTAATAGGACAGAGCCAATAAAAAGGACAGGTTGAAGATGTAAGACATGTTGAGAGCAAAGGACTGGACAGTATTGCTTTTAAGGTGTTACAGAGGGAATTCAAACATGGGCTAAGGAGTTTCCCAAAAGATCTTTTTCTATCTTGAAATTTTAAAAATGCAATGCACTATCTAGTATCAAGGACCAGAGCACTTTAGTTTATCTGGGGAAAAAATTAAAATTTTTTTCTCCAAGTCAAGAATTTATTAAAGGATTCTTTTGCTCTAGGAGTTAAGTGTTCTTACCCGCCTAAATCTTGCTTCACAAAATCCCCAGGCTCTTGTCGTCTTGATTCCCCTTGACCAGTTGTTTCAGGGAGAATATTAATCAGGAAAAGAAGCCCAAGGCCAGTCATGTAGAAGTGACTCAATTGTGTGATTATCATCTTCTTAGGCACCAACTTGGAGAGTCCTGTGAGATCCATGTTGAAAGAAAGAGGAAGGGGAAAGAAGTAGACAAAGGGAAGGAGAAAGATGAAATTTCAAAAAATATTTTATTTAACTCTGAGTCATTTAAATTCCTAGTATCTAAATTAACTTCCTAGTCATTTAACTTCCTAGTATCTAGTTACTAAATGCTTAATGGGAAAATTCCCTTTTTCCAGTTTATCAATGTCACTAAAATTCACTCCCAACCTACTCCTCTTTAAATATACTAGAGCCCATCCAAATAAAGGTAATGTAAAGAGCTCTAAATCAGTAATTACTAGTCTTAGGTTTCAGTTCCATTTCTTTCCCTGTCTCCCTATGATTAGGGACATCTCTCAGCGTTAGTTATCTCTTATAATCCAAAAATTAAATAGTCTTTTATGTCTTCATTTTATTTTCCACAAATTCTTTCTGATCTTTACTACCACTAATGCCTTTGCCATAGTTAATGGTAGTATTGTAGAAAATACCAGAATATTAAAACCTGGAATCTCTTCATAGCATATTTATGATTTACTCTCATCTTGATACAGTTAATCAATTTTCCTGCAAACCCTGTGTGGGTGGCTTGTGCCTCCTCATTCCTCGGGTTATATAATCTGCATATTCTTAATTTAATACACCATCTACAGGTTCCCTAACACAATCTGGTATAGGTATAGAAAACTATGATACTGGAGAAGAGGGACTTTTTACATAAGGAAATATCCACATTATATATAGGGATAAGTAGTCATAGTATTAGGTTGTATCATCTAAAATTATGGACCAATATGCAACAATTTTGTTTCACAACACAGTAATTTCTTATGGTTAATTTAATATATGTGCTCTGGCATTCATGATTCAAGATCTGTACAGGAGATGATGGTCATTTTACAGAAATGAACAGAAACAGAACAGTTCATGGCATATGAGTAAGAAAATATTGTGCATGAGCAGACAACTCTACGGCATGAGAAATATTGATAGTATAGGCAGAAACCTCAAACATACACAGTGCTTTGGAAGATCTTAATGTTTGATCACATGACAAAGATCAATGCTTAGATGATCCTGATACATGATTGACAATTACTTTACAGGAACAAAGAGACTTGGTACAGGATATATAAGTCCAAATTACAGAAATGATCCACATAATATAAGACAAACATGGTGGACGCTCAGAAAACATGAGTGCATAAGCAATGATCCTAGGTATAAGAGAGGATGGCCATGCTACATGAGGAAAGAGGCTCATAGTGTGTGTTCAACTATGCTGTTCTAGTATGGATTATGTTCAAATTACCATGATCAATAAGCAACAAACCTTCACACTAAGAATAGGTATCAATGAACAGAGGCAAATATCCATGATGTGGAAGGAGAAACTGATATATAGCATGATGCATAAAAAGACAAGAATTTTATATGAACTTAACGACTAAGGTACATGTTCAAATAATCATTCATGAGAAGCCTGCTATCATATATAGAAGTTGGACATGATATGTGCCCTCCAACCACCATGACACTTTGCTAGCAAATATCATTATTATAATGCATATGGAAACATTTATGGTAAAACAACTTAACCATGCTAAATGTCAGAAAACCATAGCACGTGAGCATAGTAGTCACTGAACAGAAGAAGAGGGGCTTGATACTCACTCTATTAAGACATCATACATGATCAAAAGCATGCCACCTGGACTATTGTACAATAATATGACTATATTTAACACTACTAAAATGTACATTTAAATGTTTAAGATTAATTATTTTTTAATCATGATTAAATTTTTAAATTAAATTTATAAGGATGATATTGGTTAATAAAACTGTACATGCCACTGGAACAGGTAGCCTTCAGAAGTTAGCAAATGTCTACAAAGCAAGCCCCAACCCTGGTATATATACAGAGAAATGTAGCACATTAGCAGATATTATCATTAAATAAACATACATATACCCATGGTACATGATCAGATGACCATCAAACAAGTGCAAATAAGAACTCTAGAGGTGAGCAGATACCTTAAATTCTCCTGACAAACTTGGTGAATTTTCAAGTTACTGTAGTGCACACACTGAAAATGATGACACTTGAACAAAAAGCCTTCAAACATAATAAAGTATACATGTAGCTTAAGACAACTATGGTATATGCTTAAATAACCATGATTCACATGAAGAGGTATTTGGTATATTAGTCCTAAACTATGATGTATGCACATACAGTGTGTGTATCATGGCAACCTTGATATAGGTTTAAGCAACATAGTTTAGGAGCAGAAGGCCATGCTAAGGGAGCAGACTGCCATGATGCAGGAACAGAGGGTCATAGTCCAAGAGAAGGCAGAAATACTAAAACAGAGTTTGAGTGGGGGGCAAAAATATTCTTTATTGGTCATTTGCTATTATACTTAGGGTAACAAACTGGTGTAAATAGTTATATACGAAAGCAGGGGCCACCCAATACATTAGCTCACATTATAAATGGAATACAGGCTGTTACAGCAAAGGTTCTCTTGAGCATTGTATGCCTTTATCATCGTGTGCTTTGTGATGTCTCAATTTCTCCACTAGTGTTTTTATTTTATTTATTTATTTATTGAAAATATGTTGTATTGTTTCTTTATTATTTTACTGATTTTTAGAGAGAGAGGAAGGGAGAGAGACACTGATTTGAGAACAAGACAATGATTGGCTGCTTCCAGCATGCCCCTTACTGGGGATCCAGCCAGCAACCCTGGCACGTTCCTTAACCAGGAATCAAATTGGCAACCTTTCAGTGCATGGAACAACACCCAACCAACTGGGCCAAACCAGCAAGGGCTATTTTTTTTTTTTTTTAACACATGAATTAAACAATTTTTATTATTAATTTATAAAAATATATGTTACATACCATTGAACCAAAACTGAGATTCTTTTTATTAAAATGTATACTCATTACTTTTTTTTTCAATAACACTCCCTTTTTACTGTGGCTTCATTTCTAAACATTCTTATTTTAAAACCAAACTTAAACCTAATCCTAAATGCAACTTTAATCTTAACCACAATTTAAACCTAACCCTAATACTATCTTCAACCTTAAACCTAACTTTAATTCTAACACTAACACTTTAAATATAACCTCAAACCAAATGTTAAGCCTAACCTAATCCTAATGTCATCCTTTTTTAACCTTTAAAAAATTTAATTATTTTTAATTACATTTTACATTCAATCTTATTTTGTATTAGATTCAGGTGTACAGCATAGTGGTTATACTACCATTTACTTTACAAACTGACACTCCCCCATTTCCAGTACCACCTATCACCATGCATAGTTATTACAATATTATTGACTATATTCCATATGCTGTACTTTACATCCTCATGACTATTTTGTAACTTACAATTTGTACCTCTCAATCCCTTCACCTTTTTCACCAAGTACCCCAAACTTCTCCCCACTGGTAACCATCAGTCTATTCCCTGTATCTATGAGTCTGTTTCTGTTTTGATGTTCGTTTATATTGTTCATAATCCACATGTATGTAAAATCATATGGTATTTGTCTTTCTCTGACTGACTGGTTTCACTTAGCATAATATCCATGATGTAGCAAATAGTAAGATTTCATTCTTTTTACCGCTAAGAAGTATTCCATTATAAATATATACCATCACATTTTTATCTACTCATCTATTGATGGACATTTGGGTTGCTTCCATGGCATGGCTATTGTAAATAATGCTGCAATGAACATAAGGGTGCATATATTATTTCAAATTAGTGTTTTGAGTTTTTTTCAGATAACTTTTCATAAGTGGAATTGCTTGCATGTAAGGCCATTACGTTTTTTTAATTTTTTGAATAAACTTCATAATGTTTTCCATAGTGGTTATGCAAATCTGCATTACCACCAACAGTGTACAAGGCTTCCATTTTTCTCCAAATCCTTTCCAACACTTGTTGTTTGTTGATTTGTTGATAGCCATTCTGACAGGTGTGAGGTGAAATCTCATTGCTGTTTTAAGTTGAGTCTCTCTGATGATTAGTGATATTGAGCATCCATTTATGTCTATTGGCAATCTGTATGTCCTCTTAGGAGAAGTGTCTATTCAGGCCCTTTGCCCATTATTTAATTGGATTGTTGTTTTCTTGGTGTTGAATAGTATGTTTTCATTAGAAATTTTGGATATTAACCCCTTATCAGATATATCATTGGAGAACATGTTCTCCCACTTAGCAGGTTGTCTTTTCACTTTGTTGATGGTTTCCTTTGCTGTGCAAAACCTTTTTAGTTTGATGTCCCATTTGTTTATTTTTTCTTTTATTTCCCTTGCCTTAGGAAGTGTATCAGAAAAAAATATTACTAAAAGAAAGGTCAGAGATTTTATTGCCTATTTTTCCTTCTAGGTGTTTTATGGTTTTGAGTCTTACATGTAAGTCTTTATTCCATGTTGAGTTTATTCTTATATATAGTATAAGAAAGTGGTCTAGTTTTTTGTTCTGTTTTTGTTTGTTTGTTTGTTTGTTTGTTTTGGCCTGTACCTGTTCAGTTTTTCATTACAATTTATTGAATAGTCGGTCTTTACCACATTGTATGTTCTTGCATCTTTTAGCAAATATTAATTGATCATAAAGGGGTGGGTTTATTTCTGGGCTCTCTATTCTCTTCCACTGATCTATAAGTTTGTTTTTATGCCAGTACCACAATGTTTGGTTGTGATAGTCTTATAGTACAATTTTATATCAGATAGTGTGATTCCTCCAACTTTGTTCTTCTTTCTCAAGATTGCTGTGGCTATTAAAATTTTTATGTGGTTTAATATAAATTTTTGGATTATTTGTTCTTGTTCTGTGTAATATGCCATTGTTATCTTGATAGGAATTGCATTGCAAGAAATTGCATTGAATCCATAGATTGTATTAGATAGTATGGACATTTTAACAATGTCAGTTCTCTTATTCATGAGCATGATATATGCTTCCATTTATTTGTATCTTCTTCAATTTCTTTCTTCAATGTCATAATTTTTGGAGTAGGTTTTTTTACTTCCTTGGTTAAATGTATTCCTGGGTACTTTTTATGCAGTCGTAAAGGTGATTGTTTTCTTAGTTTCCCTTGCTGGTAGTTCATTATTGGTGCATAAAAATGCAACTGATTCCTGGATATTTATTTTACATTCTGCTACTTTACTGAATTTATCAGTCCCAGCAGGTGTTTTTGTTTGTTTGTTTGTGATGTAATCTTTAGGGTTCTTTATATACAATATCATCTCATCTGCAAATAATGACAGTTTTACTTCTTCCATTCCAAACTGGAAGCCTTTTATTTATTCTTCTTGTCTGATTGATGTGGCAAGGACTTCCAGTAATATTTTGAATAAGAGTGATGAAAGCAGACATCCTTGTCTTGTTCCTGATCTTAATGGAAATGATTTTAGTATTTCCCCATTCAGTGTGATGTTAGCTGTCGGTTTGTCATATATGGGCTTTATTATGTTGAGATACATTCACTCTATTCCCACTTTGCTAAGAGTTTTTATCATAAATGGATGATAGATTTTATCAAATGCTTCCTCTGCATCTATTGATATAATCATATGATTTTTATTCCTCATTTTGTTTATGTAGTGTATCACATTAATTAATTTGTGGATATTGTACAAACCTTTCATCCCAGGAATAAATCCTACTTGATCATGTATAATTTTTCTAATGTATTGCTGAATTTGATTTGCTAATATTTTTTGAGGATTTTTATATCTATATTCATCAGGGATATTTGTCAGTAATTTTCTTTTTTTAGTGTCTTTATCTGGTTTGGGAATTAGAATAATGCTGGCTTCATAAAATGAGATTGGGAGTCTTCTCACTTCTGGAATTTTTTGGAATAATTTGAGAAGGATAGGTGTTGCTAATTTGAATGTTTGGTAAAATTCACCTGTGAAGCCATATGGTTCAAGGCTTTTATTTGTTGGGAGTATTTGGATTACTGCTTCAATTTCATTAGTTGTAATCAGTCTGTTCAAATTTTCTGTTTCTTCTTGATTCAGTTTTGGAAGATTGTTTCCAGGAATTTATCCATTTCTTCCAGATTTTCCAATTTGTTGGCATAAGGGTTGTTCATAATATTTTCTCATACTCTTTGTATTTCTGTATTGTGAGTTGTTACTTCTCCTCTCTCATTTCTGATTTTATTTTTATGGGTTCTCTCTTTTTTATTCTTTTTTTAATTTATCTTTATTGTTGAAAATATTACAGATGCCCCTTTTTTCCCCCATTGACCCCTTCCACCCCACACCCATTCCCTATCACACTATTGTCTGTGTCAATGGTTTATGCATATATGGATATAAATTCTTTGGTTAATCAATGAGTCTGATTAAGAGTTTATCCATCACTTTTATTGTTTCAAAAACCATTTCTTTGTATTTTTTTAGACTCTCCTTTGTTTGTTTATGCTCTGATCTTCATTGTCTCTTTTCTTCTACTCACTTTGGGATTTGTTTATTCTTTTTCTTGTACCTTTAAGTGTAGGGTTACATTATTTATTTGAGGTTTTTCTTGTTTCTTGAGGGAGGCCTGTAATGCTATGAATTTCCCTCTTAGGACTGCTTTTGTTGTACCCCACAGATTTTGGGTTGTTGTGTCTTTATTTTCATTTGTTCCAAGGTATCTTTGGATTTTTTCCTTGTTCTCACTGCCATCCTATTCATTGTTTAGTAACATGTTATTGAGCTACCATGTATTTTTAAGTGTTTTTTGTTTTTTTTAATTAACTTCTGGTTTCATAGCATTGTGGTTAGAGAAGATGCTTAATATGATTTCAGTCTTCTTAAACTTACTGAGACTTGTTTTGAGTCCTAAAATGTGGTATATCATAGAAACTGTTCCATGTACACCTGAAAAAAAGTATGTTCTGCTACTTTGGGGTGAAATGCTCTGATGATATAATTAAATCCATTGGATCTAGTGTGTAGTTTAAGGCCAATGTTTCCTCGCTAATTTTCTGTCCAGAAGATCTATCAATTGATGTCAGTGTTGTGTTAATATCCTCTACTATGACTGTATTACTGTTGATCTCTCTTTTTATGTCCATACAAATTTGCTTTATATATTTAGGTGTTCCTATGTTGGGTGCATAAATGTTTATAAGCATTATATTCTCTCACTGGTTTGATCCTTTTATCATTGTGTAGTGTCCTTCTTTGTCTTATTATAGAGCCTTTGCTTTAATGTTTATTTTGTCATATAAGTATAGCTAGCTACCATAGCTTTTTATTGTATGAAATATATTTTTCTATCTCTTTACTTTTAGTCTGTCTGTGTCTTTTGTTCTGAGGTGGGTCTCTTGTAGACAGAATACATATATATGGGTCTTGTTTTCTTATCCATTCAGCTACCCTATGTCTTTTGATTGGAGCTTTAAAACCATTTAAATTTAAAATTATTATTGATAATTTCACATTTATTGCCATTTTATTATTTATATCAATGTTCTCTATTTTTATTTCTTATTCTTAAAGAAGAACCTTTTATATTTCTTGTAATAATGGTTTGGTGGTAATAAACTTTTTTAGCTTTTCTTTGTCTTAGAAGGTCTTTATTTCTCCTTCAATTTTAAATGATAGCATCAACGGGTAAAGTAGTCTTGATTGTAGGTACTTGCAGTTCATCGCTTTGAATATTTTGTGCCAATACCTCCTGGCCTGAACTGTTTTCTGTTGAGAAATCCGCTGTCAGTCTTATGGGAGCTCCTGTGTAGGTAAATGTTTTTCTCTTGCTGCTTTTAACCTTTGCCATTTTAATTATGTGTCTTGGTGTGGGCCTCTTTGGTTTCATCTTGTTTGGGATTCTCTGTACTTTGTGTCTTTTTCCTTCACCAGGCTAGAGAAGATTTTAGTCATTATTTCTTCAAACAGGTTCTCAAGCCCTTGATCTCCTCTCTTCTCTTTCTGTTACCACTATGATACAGATGATGTTACCACTATGATATGGATGATGTTATGCTTCATGTTCTCTTAAAAATCCCTTAAACTATACTCATTTTTTTTTTTAATTCTTTGTACATCTTTGTTT
Source organism: Miniopterus natalensis (assembly GCF_054644295.1). NCBI lineage: Eukaryota > Metazoa > Chordata > Mammalia > Chiroptera > Miniopteridae > Miniopterus > Miniopterus natalensis. Next base: position 66,691,876 of record NC_142103.1, read on the forward strand.
ATGTACTGACTGAATTTATCCATTCTTTCCCTAAGTTCCTTAAGCATCCTTATAACCACTGTTTTGAACTCTGTATCTGGTAGATTGCTTGCCTTCATTTCATTTATTATTTTTCTGGAGATTTCTCCTCTTCTTTCACTTGGGGCATGTTTCTTTCTCCTTCTTTTGACTGCTTCTTTGTGTTTGTTTCTATGAATTAGGTAGATCTTCTATGTCTCCCATTCTTTGTAGGGCGGCTTTATGTGGTAGATGTCCTGTGGGACCAGTGGTGCAATCTTCTCGATCACTTGAGCTAGGTGCTCCAGGAATGTCTTTGTGTGGGTAATGTATGCCCTCCTGTTGTAGTTGAGTCTTGATTGCTGGTGGCCCATTTGTGTGGGGGGTGACCCTAAGACTGGCTGACTGTGAGGATCAACCCCAATCACAGTGTTCAAGCAGCTTTGTAGGTGCTGACCACTTGAAGCAGGATTCGCCTCAGCAGGGTCTCTTACCTGCTGAGATATCCCTTTGGATGTGCCACTCGTGGACCTAACTGGATCCTGCTCTGATAGTCTGATGCTCACCACTGGGTGTGTTGGTTCCTCTTGTGAAGAACTCTGGTGCAGGTCAATATCAGATGCTGCCTGTGACTGTGTCTGAGCAACCTGTTTGAAGCTACAAAGTTATCCACAGTTTGTGGCTTACTGTGCTGAACCTGGGTGTGTGTGGGTAGAGTCAACCTGCACACCATGACCAGCTTCCACCAGCACTGAGCCTGGGGGAAAGTCAGCAAAAAGCCCAAGACATTCTGAGGTCTGCCTTCACTTACTTGCCCACTGCCTGTTAGGCTCAGTCACTGAAAGAGCCTCTGGGAGTATTCTAGTTGCTTGAGGTAGATTCTTAGTGAGTCACAAGGTAAGAGCAAGTGGTGTCCACCTGATTGATAATGATCTGTACTCAATGCCATTGCTGGGTCTGAGTTCACTCAGCAAAAGCCCCAGGGTACACCAAGGATAGCTGCCTTCCCTCAGGCGCTTGCAGATGTTTGTGGTGGCTTAGGGTCTCAGAGAGTCATTAGGGGAGGGCAGCAGTGTTCATCAGGCCCAAACAGACCAAGATTTGGCCATGTGAAGGGAATTTTCTGCACAGGTCAGGTGTTCAAGGGAAAAATGACCCTAGTCCTAGAACCACACAACGCAGTCAGTCCTGGATTCTGTAGGGGCCTCATGGAGATACAGAGCTCAACAGAGTGGGGTTACAAGGAGATGGGAGGGTGGAGGTAGTGGATATCCCGTGAGGGGGTGGTGCCCATCAGGCTCACAGGAAAATGGAGGGAATGGATCTTGCCCAAGAGCCAAACAAGTCAGTTGCTGACATCACCTGGGTCTTCTCGTACCTCTATACCCAGGGCCTGGCAGCTGATTTTTCCACAGGGGGTGAACCCTGCAGGGAGTTGGGAGGCTGGTGCCATACCCAATATAAATGGTGTCTGTGGTGTGGAAGAGGGACTCAACACAGGGAACCTGGCAGCTATCCCTCCAGCTCTCTTTCTGGAGCCATACAACCTAGTCTCTCCTCACATGCCTCTATTACACTCTGAGCCAATCTCCCTACACTGGAGTCCAGGGTGAGTGGCTGAGAATGAGATTTTGTGCCCTTTAAGAGGACACCTCGTTTTCTAGCAGGCTCCCATCTCTCCCTGGTGGACAGAATCTCTGCTGATTTTCACAGCCAGATGTTATGTCAGTGCCTCTTCTCAGGTCTGGTGATCTAGATTGCAGAGCCCAGCATGGGGTTGAGATCCCATGCTCCTCAATGGGAACCTTTGCAGCTGAGATACCCTGTTGGATTCTCAGACACTGAACTTGCAAGCAAGGCCAGCCCTTTTTGCATGTCCATACTTCCTGCCATTTCCAATGTGGCTTCTGTAAATCCTTGGTTATAAGACTTCTATTCATTTAGTCCGCAGCTTGTTATTCAAGTTGATTTTTCTATATTTTTGTTGTAATTCCAGTTTGGTGTTGGGAGGAGGTGAGTGCAACTTCCACTTACTCCACCTCAGTTTTGGGTCCTCCTCCTGACATTTCTTTGTGTCAATTTGTTTCCAGAGTTTCATTTGAGGCCATCTAACTTCACCCATCCTTGAAGCACTGTCATTATTAAAGTTTTATGAGCCAGAAACATCTCAGTTCCAGTTCTTGATATACCACATAGAAATCTGACATTGGGGAGTTATTTGACTCAAAATTGTCACCTATAAGATGTTGCTAATAATAATACTTTCATATAGTAGTATTATGAGAATTAAATGGCATAATTTGTGTACAGCATTAAGCACTTATGTTTGATATATTGTAATACTTGGTCACTACAAGGTACAGGTCAATTTTTTGACCTCTTGACTTCCAATGAGCCTCAGCTCTACCCTTATCTAATTACTCATTCTTATGGTCCAAAATCTTGTTATTTATAAACCCAGGATCTCAAACAACTATCTGACCACATATTTCCAACTTTTTTCATCCAGTACCTTCATACTGTCAATTTTTGTATCCTCCTAAGCTCTAATCTCTTGATCCTGCCACCTTTAAACCCTCCATTATCACCTCCACGCTCTTACTTCCTTTCTTACCTTACTTGGATTACATACATGGTCCATAATTAAAGTCATTATAATCATTCTCTGGTATGTACTCTGAACATGCTTACTACATTCTTACTCTGTTGTAACTGCCTGGGAAAATATAAACACTGATTAAATCCATCTCTTCTCCTGCAAATGAGTATATATAGCTAGGTAAAAATGCATAAGTTTGCCTGACTAGTCTCTCTTTAAATTTTCTTCAACATACTTCAAATTTCCCATGATCATTTTACATTTGCCAAACAAATTCACTCTTCCACTTTCTGAAATAACTTTTTTTACTTCTTTTTTCTCCATAAATTTCCAATAATCCCTCCCAGGCTCTCAGGAGATAGGTTTGCTTTTTATCAAGAAAAATAAAACAATTAGAAGACCATATTTTCCTAATATCAGTTATGTCAAGGTACCTGAATCTGAACCATATTATCCATCTTTCCTTTGTTACTAGGAATCTTATTCTCTATCTCCTGGATCCCATTTTCTGTCTCCTGAGTAAATATTTTACTTTGGTAATTTTTTTTTTTAATATATCTTTATTGATTTCAGAGAGAGGAAAGGCGAGGGAGAGAGAGAGAGAGGTAGAAACATCAATGATGAGAGAGTCATTGATCGAGCCCACAACCCGGGCATGTGCCCTGACCGGGAATCGAACCCCAATCACCTGGATCCTAGGTCGATGCTCAACTGCTGAGCCACGCCCAGCTGGGCTACTTTGGTAATTTTTTTTAAATTTAATTTTATTTAATTTAATTTTTTCCATCACCATTTATTCCTTCTATGACTTCAGTAAATTTCTTATCTCTCCCACACTTGTCAGTTTCTTCCTCTCTACTGGCTTATTCTCTGAAGCTTAAAAATGATGCAATATCATCCATCATTAAAAAAGTAAAGCCTTCTTGTGACCCTCCTCCAACTCTTTCCCAATTTCCTTGCTTCCCTTTATGATAATACATATCAATAATTTTTGATATCACTATCTCAACTCCCTCATTTCTTCTCTCAAATCACTTACATTAATCAGGTATTTTCACTCATTACTCCACTGAAACCACGCGTTATTCATTCATTCAAAAGTCTAGAGCACTATATGTACCAGGCACTGTTCTAAGTGCTGGGAATACAGCAGTGGACATAACAGGCCAAAAGGAAATCAGCAAAAAAAAGAAAATAACACTACACCAAGAAGACCAAGAATTCATCTCTTTCACACACCCAAATCAAATCCACCCTTATCCAATTCACATCTACACCTTTATTTCTCTCTTTCACAGCCTATATTCAAGCTATCTGCTTATCTTATTGACTTCAGAACAGATTCAGACTCTGACCACTTCTCACCATCTCCAGTGTCCTCACACTGGTCTAACCTCCATGACTACAATGAGTGGCCTCCTAAATTGTCTCTCTGCTTTCTCTTCTGACAACTACAGTCCATTTTCTACACAGCTGCCAGAGTGAGCTTTTAAAAATTTAAATCAGATTGTGTTATCCCCTTCTCAAATTTTTCCATTGCATTTTCATTGGATCCAAAGTACTTGTTATGACCTATAAATTTCTACTTGATTTGACCACTGACTTCCTCTGAATGTATCCTCTTTCTACTTTCCCTCTCCCCTACTCACATCAAGTTAAACTGAATATTTTACTGTTTCTTGAAAACACCCAGCGTGCTCCTACTTTAGAGGTTTTGTATTTGCTCTTCCCTCATATATCAGTTTGACTCATTCCCTCACTTCATTTAGGATTCTAGTCCTGTGTCACCACTTCAGAGAAACTTCCCCTGTTCACTCTTATCTAAACCTATATGTTCCTTCCTTATCTCTTTACTCCCTTACCCAATTCCATTTTTATTATAGGATGTTGCATTACCTAAAATTACATTATATACTTATTCATTTTCTTTTACCCCACTAGATAAGTTTCAAAGGTACAGAGACCTCATCTCTATTTCTGGACCATAAAACAGTACCTGGCATATAGTAGCTACCAATAAAATATTTGTGTTTTTATTTTCAAAAATGTGAATACTTTCTGGAGTTCATGCCCATACTACTCGAGGCATTCTTTCATCCTCAGAGATATATTCTCTAGACTATATTTTTCTTCTAAAACTTTCCCTCATGCCTTTTTACTCTTTCATTTTATGGGAAACAATTACTCCTGTGTCCTCAACCTCTTAACAGAAAACTCTTTCCTTCCTCTTGCCTTAAATAAATTGGAATTTTCATCAAAAACATTCCTTCATTGCCCTGGCCTGCGTGGCACAGTTGGTTACAGCATTGTCTCATGCACCAAAAGGTCATGGGTTCAATTCCCAGTCAGAGCACTTGCCCTGGTTGGGGTTTTGACCCCTGTACTGGGCGCATGCAGGAGGTGATCAATCGATGTTACACTCTAACATCAATGTTTCTCTCTCCCTCACAGTTCCTCTCTAAACTAAATTTTAAAAAGCCATGTCCTCAGATGAGGATTAAATATTAAAAGAAAAACACTATTTCACTAACTTTCCTCTGAAGTGTAGGATGTGCAAATTTCAGAAAATGAGGTTAACCTCTCCTTTTTAAGGATAATTCCTCAACCTAAGCTCCCAATCTCATCAACTCCTTTCCTTTTCATTTACTCTACTACTCTTATTTACCTGTGTTTTAAATCTCTCCTTCTCTAATTACTCTTGTCCTTAGACTACAAACACAATCAAGTTTCTCCTGTCTTAAAAATATATTTTATTGATATGTTCCTCTCTAGTTATCTTTTTTCCTTTCTTTGTTAATCAAGCTTCTTGAATGAACAATTTATAATTGTTAACTCCACCCTACTCTTGTTCTATTGCTCCTTTTATTAACTACATACTTTCTTCTACCTCAATCATTTTGCTGAAACTACTATGTCAGTGACTACCACTAATTTTGGTATTAAAAATATAACCCACCAGGATAGGGAGGGGGTTGGAAGGTTGGAGAAAAAGTTAAAAGGATTAAGAAGTACAAATTTATAGTTACAAAACAGTCAAAGGGATATAAAGTACAGCATAGGGGATATAGTCAGTAATATTATTATCAGGGAGGACACTTTGTAAAGTATATGATTTTCTAACCACTACGCTGTTTACCTGAAACTAACACAAAATAATATTGAATGCAAACTGCAATTTAAAATTTTAAAAATTAAAAGATAATAATAATATTGTAATAACTATGTATGTGGTCAAGTACATACTAGAATTATAGGATCATTTTTAAAATATATCTTTATTGATTTCAGAGAGAGGAAGGGAGAGAGAGAGAGAGAAACATCAATGATGAGAGAGTCATTGATCAGCTGCCTCCTGCATGCCCTGCAACTTGGGCATGTTCCCTCACCAGGAATCAAACAGCGATCTGCTGGATCCTAGGTGGATGCTCAACTGCTAAGCCTTGACGGGCTGGGCAGGATCACTTCTTTTTTAAAAAAAATATATCTTTATTGACTTCAGAGAGAGGAAAGGAAAGGGAGAGAGAGAGATAGAAGCATCAATGATGAGAGAGTCATTGATTTGCTGCCTCCTGCATGTTCCTGACTGGGGATCAAGCCCTCAACCTGGGAATGTGCCCTGTCCGGGAATCCAACCCCGATCGCCTGGATCCTAGGTCAATGCTCAACCGCTGAGCCATGCCCAGCTGGGCAGGATCACTTCTTAATTATATAATTGTCTGACCACAATGCTGTACATATGAAACTAATATAAAATAATACTGAATGTCAAAAGTAACTAAAAAAAAACTTACAGTTAAAACTTATAAGTAACATAATTCTTAACAATGAAAAAGTCTGAATACTAAAAGTGTATATATAATAACCCACACTTTCAAGCACCTTTTCAGTTGAACTTTCTTTTTTTCTGATAGCACTGACTATAACCTCCTCCTTTGAAATTCCTTGGACCCCATGCTACCATCCTAGTTATATTATGCTTCTGTCTATTTCTACTCTATTTCCTTTGTGGGCTTCTATATGGATATCTGTTCAATTTTGTGTTCCTTGGCTTTATATTAATACAATTCAAGACCTATGTTCTCTCAATTTCTCATTAAAAGATGTAAGTAGCAAAATAAAACAGTGAGGGAAGAAGGATTTGATTGTCAAAGGTAATAAAAAACAGACAAAATCCAATGTCTAAAAGAAATTTCATTGTACATTGCAGTTGAGGCTGAATTAAGAGAAACATTCTTGGGCTATACATGTTCCATCCTCTAAATCAAAATATATATAGCCCAGTCAGTGTGGCTCAGAGGTAGAGCATTGACCCATGAGCCAAGAGATCACCCATTCGATTTCCAGCCTGGCCACATGCCCAGGTTGTGGGCTGAATCTCCGGTAGAAGGCATTCAGGAGGCAGCCGATCGATAATGCTTTCCTCTCATCAATGTTTTATCCCTCTCCTTGCCTCTCTCTCTAAATATCAATAAAACATTTTTAAAATAAAACAAAATTGTTATTTAAAATAACACAAAGATTGTTAGGGGAAGACAAACTAATGTCATATAAATGCCATAACTTAGGAACTTAAGGGTTTGCCAAAAATGTATGTGGTCATTACCTGAAATAATGTATTTTGTTCTCTACTGTTCTTTTAGGCATATATAGGTATAGATGATATTCTTCCCCACTCCTACTATTAGCAGCAACTTATAAAATTCCTTCTTTCAATAACACTACTTCAGAATAAATAAAATAAAAATTTAGAAATAAAAGATAAATGATTGAAACTGTATTTTTGAGGTAAATTAACACACCAAACAGTTTTCAATAATTAAGCTACATTACTCAGTTTGCAACAGATTATGCTGACAAAAATAAGGACAAATTCAAAAGTAATTAGTACAACTAAAAAATAGAAATTGGCATTTGTTCTCTAAATAACTACTCCTTTTCAAGCACCATCTCAAGGAAAATTAATGAGGTAAAATTATAAAATAAAACAATTTTGGAGGGATAAACCCAGAGCTGGACAGATGGATACATTAATAAACTAGCATTCTTCAATGACTTTATACTTAATCAAAATAGAAAGAAAAACATCTCAAGAAAATAAAAACTATAACCCAAGAAAAAAGAGGAAAAAACAAAATTACAAAATTAAGTTGTAGCAGACATAAAACTAAGCTTCATATTTTCCAATGATGGAGAGTCTGACAACACACACACACACACATACCTACACACACGCACATACACTTGCATGAGCTCAGATGCTCCGAGAGCTACAATTTCAGGGTATTCATCAATCAGAAATGAGTCTGTATCTCTTTTCCAATTCCAGGGGGATGCTTAAGTTTGAACTGAACATGGAAAAATAATGACAGAAAGAGAAGCAGACAGACTCCTCTCCCAAAAGGTTTTAAACCACAGGCAGGCTTGTCTCTCAGGTTTACAACCTAAATTCACATTACTGTTCGGTCCAAGTCATGAATTTAGTTTAAAGTGAGTGCAAAGTATGCCCAAGGCAACCTAAAGAAGTAAATATAAATAATCTCTGGAAGATAATATCTTTATATTTGGCTTTGTAGAACCCACATAAATAACATTTTCAGAGGCATCAATCAGTATACAGACAAGTTAACCAAGAACACAAGGAATCTAGTCACTATGAGAAAGAAACAACAAAAACAAGTAGAACAGAAACCAAATCCCACACGGTTTAGACATTGAATTTTCAGACACAGATAACATAAGAACTATGGCCTCCACAAAAACTTAAAATACTTACAGAGAACAAGACATTGTGAACAATAAACTAGGAAATTTGAAAAAGAACTAAATGTGACTTCTGGAAATAAAAAGACTTTGAAAAGTAAACTGTATGCCTTACTAGAACACATGCTAAATAGAAACAGACTTTATATCTTCTACATTTGAAGAGAAGAAAAATAAAATGATTTGAGAAATATCAATCCAAATAGGGAAGAAATGAAAGAAAAAATGAACATAAAATAGGTAGGCTAAATAGGAAGCTTCAAAAGAAGATGATAGTTTCAAACTCAGATATATCAGCAATTTTATTATACTAAGTAGATAAAGATCCCAATTAAACTAAAAAAGTTATCAGACTAGATTAAAAATAATAATGTAAAATAAATTAACTGTATGTAGTTTATAAAATTCATATCTAAAACATAAGAAAAGATAAAAGTTGAAAATAAAAACAAAAAGATATACTATGTAAATATTAACCAAAACATTATTTTAATATTCAGAAAATGAAGACGTATCCATATAGTCAAATGGGAAACTTGAACACACTTGTTTCAGAAATTGACAACTTAGATTTTTAAAATCAGGACAAATATAGAAGATTTGAACAAGATGAGTAGAAAAACCTTGCCTAGTGGAAATATATAGAATAACTGCACTCATTGATGGCAAAAAAATACACATTATTTTTAATCTTACAGATATATTTTTAAGCTTAGGAAGCAAATCATGACAAATTTCAAATGACTGAAACAATATAGGATACATATAACTCATGGTAAAATTTAAAAACTACAAATTAGAACATCTTAAGTGTACAATAACAAAATTACTATTAAAACTCACATCATGGCCTGGTCAGTGTGGCTCAGAGGTTGAGCATTGACCTATGATCCAGGGGATTGGGGTTCAATTCCAGGTCAGAGCACATGCCCAGGTTGGGGGTTGGATCCCCAGCAGGGGGCATGCAAGAGGCAGTCAATCGATGACTCTCTCATGATTGACATTTCTACCTCTCTCCCTCTCTCTCTTATTCTATCTGAAATCAATAAAGATATATTTTTTTAAAAAATCATGTAGCTAACAGTACTTAAGGAAAATCAGGTGGCCTTATATGCAAATATTAAAAAGAAAACAGACTTAACGAGCTAAGCACATATCATTCACTTAGAAAAAGAATATCAAAATAAGTTCATAGAGAAGAAAGATATTAATAAAGATATAAATATGTATCAATTTTTGAAATAGAAAAAAACTTCTGAAAGAGTATTAAGAAAGTCAAAAGTTGACTGCTTGAAATAACCAACATTAAGTAAAACAACAGGGGACTGGGTGAAAAAGGTGAAGGGATTAAGCCAAAACAAACAAACAAACCCTCCTAGACACAGATAACAATATGATAATCACAGGAAGAAAGCAGGCTGGAGGGAGGTAAATGATGATGGAAGGAGATTTGACTTGGGGTGGTGAACACACAATACAATATACAGATGATATATTATAGAATGGTACACCTGAAACCTATATAATTTTATTCACCAATGTCACCCCAATAAATTCAATTTTAAAAGAGTGCAGTCTTGGCCAGGTGGCTCAGTTGCTTGGAGCATCATTCCATAAACCAAAAGGTTGCGGGTTCGATTCCTGGTCAGGGCACATACCTAGGTTGCCAGTTCAATCCTGGTCAGGATGAGTACAGGAGGCAACTGATTGATATTTCTCTCTTACATTGATGTTTCTCTCTCTCTCTCGAAAAACAAAAAAAGAATAAAAACATATCCTTGGGTGGGGATTAAAAAAACTTTTTTTTAAAGAGTACAGTTGAACAACTTTATGACAACTCATTTGACGATTTACACCAAAGGAAAAAATTCCTAGAAAAACATAACTTATTAAGAAACAGAATCACAAATAAGTTAGAGAAAATGAATACTCCTATAAGCAGTAAAGAAGTTTAAAAAGTAGTCAAAAATCTGCCCACAAGGAAACCGAGGGCCAGATGGCTTTACCAAAGACTTTTGCTAAACATTCAAGGAAGAAACAATATAAATTATATGCAAATTCATCCACAAAATAATAAAATATGCAACATCCTTAATTTGTGTTAATAGATTAGCATAATCTTAATACTAAAACCTTACAGGTCCAACAAGAGGAAAGAAAACCACTGGCAAAAATACAGAAGAAATTCAGCAAATTATATCTAATATTTAAAATGAATAATATATCATGGCCAAATTGGGTTTATCCTAGGTATTCAGAGTTAGTTAAATATTAGAATATCAATTAATATAATTCTTTAACATCAACAGGTTTTTGAAAGTTGTGATATCAATATAAGTAAGATTAGAAGGAAATTCCTTTGATCTAATGAGGGATGCCAACAAAACAACCTACAGAAAACATTGTACCAAATGGAGAACCTAAGAAAACTGTTCCTTTGTGATCAGGAACATGATGCAACTCCTACCTCCTATTGAAAGCCCAAGATACTAGAGTAAAATAGCAATAAAGAAACAAAAAGAATAAGAAAGAGGTAAAGTTTGGAAAGGAACAAACAAAACTTTATCTGGATATGATATGAATGTATATATAGAAAGTCCTAGATAATCAACAGATAAATTATTAGAATTTTAAGGCTTTATCAAGGTAGCTAAATATGAAATTAATATCCAGAAATCAATTATATTCTAATGACAAATAATTATATACTGAATTTTAAAAATTACATCTATAATAGCATAAAATTACGAAGGGGTAGGTGGGGAGAGATTAACCAAAGAATCTATATGCATATATGCATAACCCATGGACAGACAATAGTGTGGTGAAGGCCTGGGGTGTGGGTGGGTGCAGGGTAGAAGGGGTCAGTGGAAAATAAAAGGGGACATCTGTAACACTTTCAACAATAAAGATAATTTTTTTAAAAAGTACCTAGGCCTAGGAATAAATCTAACAAAAAACGTACACAGCCTCAGAAGGGTAAAAGTATAGAACTTTATTCAGAGAGATGCTAAAGAACCAAATAAATGCAGAAATACAACTTTAAATACAATATTGTCAAGATGCCAATACTGCTCAACTTAATGCATTTTTGATTGATTGATTGATTGATTAGGCTTGAGAAGCTAATTCTAAAATTTATATAGTAATGCAAAGGACCATGAATAGCATTTTGAAGTCTTGAAGAAGAATAAGGTAAAAAAGTTTAAATCTACTGAAACCAAGACCAGTTTCTAAAATTAAAATTGGGGCAAAGGGTATTGATGCCAGGAAAGACAAGCCAATGAAACAGAACAGATTGCAAATACAAATCTAGACATAGATGGACACTTGATTTATGACTGAGGTAGCACTGAAAAATTGTCTGGTAAATACAGAATTTTCAGTAAATGCTGGTAGGACAATTGGTTATTTTCCCACCTCATACAACAACTAAATTAGAACCTTATTCATAGCATATAAAAATGTATTACAGGTGGGTTGACAATCTTTGAAAGTCAAAACTCTAAATAACTACATAATGGAAGCAAACTTACAAATTTGGAGTGAGAAAGTATTTCTTAAACATACACAAAGTGCTAACCATAAAGGAAGCAACTGGTAAAACAGTACAGTAAAATTCAGAATTCCATTTATCAAAAGATACAAGAAAAAAAGTAAATAACAAGCTTAGAATGGTATATTCTGGTCACACACCACACATGTATCTGCTAAAGAAACATTGTTCAAAATATGTGAAGAATTTCTACAACACCATAAAAAAAAGAATGAAAATCCAATTGCAAAAATGAACAAAAGACTTGAGATACTTCACAAAAGAAGAAATCCAAATTGTCATTAACCTTAACAAAGATGCTTATTTAATTTGTAATCATGGAAATGAAGATTAGAGCTACAAGATCTCATTACATTTTCATCAATTGACAAAAATCCTTAGTCTTATAACACCAAGTTTGGCAAGGATATGAAACAACAGGAATTCTCCTACACTGTTGGTGGGAGTATAAAAATTGTGTAACCTCCTCAGAAAACAGTTTGGCATTAGACTGTAAAGTTGTTGATACAAAGGCCCATGAACCATCATTTCCACTGCTAGACATATACCTTAAAGAAACTTATATACAAATGTACTAGGATAATTGTAAATGTAAAAGAATGTTTATAACAGCACTGTTCTAAAAAATAACTGGAAGCAACCTTAATATCCATCTTAAGAATGGATAAATCATGGTATATTCATACAATGGAATACCATACAAAAATGAAACAAAATGAAGTACAATTACATGCAACATCTTGGATACATCTCACAAGCCTAATGTTAAGCAAACAAATCAAGGCACAAAGAACCACAGTATAGCTCCACTTATATAAAATTTAAAGAGGCTAAACTAAACTACATTTGGATATACATGTGCTAAAGCTATAAAGAAAAACAAGTGAGATCCAGGATAGTGGTTACTTCCAGTGGGGAAAGAAAAGGTTGAGATGAGATATGGGTTAATTACAAGCTTCAGGAGTACCCAAAACGTTGTAGAGTTTGACTTGGATAGTGGTTGTACAGATGTTCACTTTATAGTTATAATTATTATATTTATAATTATTCTTAGTGTGCATGTTTTTTCTTTTTTAATTAAATTTATTATGGTGACAATAAGTAATAAGATTATATAGGTTTTACGTGAACAATTCTGTTACATCATCTGTATATTGCATTGTGTGCCCACCACACAAGGTCAAATCTTCTTCCATCACCATATATTTACCATATATTTACCATCACCCTTTACTATACCCCCCCACCTCCCTCCCTCTGGTAACCGCCATACTGCTGTTTATGTCAATGAGGGGTTTTTTTGTTTGTCTTTTTGTTCATTTGTTTTAAATTCCATATATGAGTAAAATCATATGGTTCTTTGCTTTTAAATTCCATATATGAGTAAATTCCATATATGAGTAAAATCATATGGTTCTTTGCTTTTTCTGTGTGACTTATTTTGCTTAGCACGATATTCTCAAGATTCATCCATGTTGTTGCAAATGGCAGTATTTCATCTTCACTCATGGTTGAGTAGTATTTCATTGTATATATGTACCACATCTTCTTTATTCAATCATCTATCAAAGGACACTTTGGTTGTTTTCATGTCTTGGCCATCATGAATAGTGCTGCAATGAACATAAGGATGTATATATATTTGTGAATAAATGCCTCCATATCATTCAGCCACAATCCCTGCTGCTTGTTGCATCCCGAAGTTATAAAAACTTCTCAGCACTACAACCTTGGGCTGAGGGGTCTGGTGTGGGACTGGGACACCTTGCTCCTCATGGGGGGCCTCTGGCACCAAGATATCCCTCCATATTAAAAAACACCACACATGGGGATTGGACCAGGCCATTCCACACCGCCACCCCTCTTACCAGTCTCAATGTGGCTTCTTTTTAAATTTTCAAGTAGCAGGGCTTCCATTCAGTCAAATTCCTGGCAGTTCTGAATGATGGATATTCTGTGGTTTAGTTGTAATTTTGATGTGGTTGTGGGAGAAGGTGAGTACCACTTTTATCTATGCTGTCATCTAGACCCTCCCCTAAAAATTTTGTCTTTTTTTAAAATGTATCTTTATTGTTGAAAGCATTACAGGTATCCTCCTTTTTGTCCCTCATTGATCCCTGGAACCCTGCATCCACACACCCCCAGCCTTCACCACACTACTCTCTATGTCCACAAGTTATGCATATATGCTTATAAGTTCTTTGATTAATTTCTCCCCACCCACTCCCCCACACATGCCTTCCCACTGAGATTTATCAGTCTGTTCCATGCTTCTGTGTCTCTGGATCTATTTTGTTCCTCAGTCTATTTTGTTTATTAGATTCCACATATGAGTGAGATCATGTAAAAGTGAAATAGGAAAAATCATAAAACCTGAATAGGCTAATAGCAACTGATGAAATTGAAGCAGTAATAAAAAAAACTCCCAGCAAACAAAAGCCCTGGTCTGGACGCTTCACAGTGGAGCTTTCTAGTTCTTTAAGTTGTAAAATTAGAAAATTTACTAAAATTTTTCTTGCTTTTTGAAGTAGGCCTGTAGTGCTATAAACTTCCCTCTTAAGGCAGCTTTCACTGTGTACCATTAATTTTGGGTTGTTTTGTGTTCATTTTCATTTGTTTCGAGGAAGTCTTTTATTTCTTTCTTGATCTCTTGGGTAACCCATTCATTGTTTAATCACATGCTATTTAGCCTCCATGTGTTTAAATGTTTTTTTAGTGTTTTTAGAGTAGTTGATTTCTAATTTGATGCCATTGTGATCTGAGACACTTGATATAAATTCAGACTTCTTGAACTTGTAGAGACTTGTTTTGTGTCCTAACATGTGATCTATCTTTGAGAATGACCCACGTGTATTTGAGAGGAATGTATATTCTTCAGCTTTGGGTTGAAATGTTCTGTAAATATCAACTATAGCCATCTGATCTAGTGTGCCATTTAAAGTCACTGTTTCTGTGTTGACTTTTCATCTGGAAGATCCAGTGAAGTCAGTGGGGTGTTAAAGTCCATGACTATGACTGTATTGCTCTTGATCTCTCTTAAAGTCCTTAAGGTAATTATCGATAGGTCCTTATTTATTGCCATTTTAATTCTTTATGCCTATGTTTCTCTCTCTATTTCTTATTATTATAGCAGTCCCTTTAACATTTCTTGCAATGCTTCTATTTCTACTTCTAATTACAGCAGTCCCTTCAATATTACCTGCAATGATGGTTTGGTGGTAATAAACTCCTATAGGCCTTTTTTTTCTTGGAGAAGCTCTTTATTTAACCACATATTTTGAATGAAAACGTTGCTGGATAGAGTACTCTTGGTTTCAGATCCTTATTTTGCATTACAATGAATATTTCATGACATTCTTTTCTGGCCTATGGAGTTTATGATGAGAAGTCAGTGACAGCCTTATGGGATCTCCTTTGTAGGTAACAGATTGCTTTTCTCTTGCTGCCTTTATGATTCTCTCTTTGTCTTGAATTCTTGGAAGTTTAATTATATTTCTGGGTATGGGACTCTTTGGATTCTTCTTGCTTGGGACTCTCTATGCCTCTTGAACTTGTGTGAATTTTTCCTTGACCAGGTTAAAGAAGTTTTCCGCCATTATTTCTTTAAACATGTTCTCTAACCTTGGCACTCCTATGATGTAAATATTACTTCATGTTGCCCCACAGCTTCCTTAGACTGTCCTGTTTGTCAATTGTTTTTTTGTTTTGGATCTCTGATAGAGTGGTTTTTTTCTACCCTGTCTTCTAATTCAATGATTGATCCTCATCTTCTTCTAATCATCTGTTTATTCCTTCCAATGCATTCTTTTTTCCTTTTTGTTTCAACTCATCTTTATTGTTGAAAGTATTACAGGTATCCCATTTTCCCCCTAATTGACCCCTCTACCTCACTCTCACCCCCTCCCCAGCCTTTACCCCGTTACTGACTGTCCATGGGTTATGCAAATATGCATATAACTTCTTTGGTTAATCGCTCCCACCGTCCACCCCCTTTCCCTCTTCCCTCTGAAATATGAATGTCTGTTGCATGAGTCAATGTCTCTGGATTTATTTAGTTGGTCATATTTTCCTGTCCATTAGCTTATTATTAAAGAAGACCCTTCAACATTTCATGTAGTGCTGGTATGGTGGTGATGAACTCCTTTAGCTTTTTATTATCTGTGAAACTCTTTATCTGATATTATTTCTAAATAATAGCTTTGCTGGGTAGAGGAATCTTGGTTGTAGTTCCATGTTGTTCATCACTTTGAATATTTCTTGCCACTCCCTTCTGGCCTACAAAGTTTCTGTTGAGAAATCAGCTGACAGTTGTATGGGTGCTCCCTTGTAGGTAACTAACTGCTTTTCTCTTGCTGCTTTTAAAATTCTCTCTTTGTCTTTAACATTTGGCATTTTAATTATGATGTGTCTTGCTGTGGGTCTCATTAGGTTCCTCTTGCTTGGGACCCTCTGTGCTTCCTGGACTTGTAAGTCTATTACTTCCCCCAGATAGGGGAAGTTTTCTGTCATTATTTTTTCAAATAGGTTTTCAATTTCTTGCTCTCTTTCTTCTCCTTCTGGCACCCCAATAATATGAATGTTCGGCCTCTTGAAGTTGCCCCAGAGGCTCCTTATACTATCTTCATATTTCTGGATTCTTTTTCTTTTTGCTCTTCTGGTTGGGTGTTTTCTTTGTTTCCTCATGTTCCAAATTGCTGATTTGATTCTCAGAGTCCTCTACTTTACTGTTGATTCCCTGTAAATTATTCTTCATTTCACTTCATGTAGCCTTCATTTCAAATTGATACTTTATTATGTCATCAATTTTCTCAGGTTTTTTCGTAATACTCTCTTACTAATATGCTCCAGCATCCTTATAAACAAAATTCTGAACTCTGTATCTGTAAGCTTGCTTGGATCTACTTCATTTAGTTCCTTTTCTAGAGACTTATTCTGTTCTTTCCATTGTGACATGTTTCTTTGCCTCCTCATTTTGGCCGTTTCCATGTGTTTGTTTCTATGTATTAGCTAGAGCTGCTATTTCTCCTGGAATTGGTAGAGTGGCTTTGTGTAGTAGGTGTCCTGCAGAGCCCAGTGGCACAGCCTCCTTAGTCATCTGAACTAGGCCTTCTAGGTGCTCCTCTGTGTGGGCTGTGTGCATTGTCCTGTTGTAGTTGAGCCTTGGTTGCTGTTGGCATCACTGGGAGGAATTGACCCCCCGGCCAATCAGCTGTGAGGACCAGATGCAACTACAGCCAAAGAGCTGCTTTGCTGGGGACACCCATATGGAGGAGGATTTACTTTAATGGAGCTTTGGTGTTCACCAAGTGTGCCCCTTGAGTGTGTCACTCATGGATGTGGTAGGGTTGTAATCCAGTGTGGTCAAGTCTCACCACCAGGTGCACTGTCTCTGGGATCTCCCAGGAGGTGCAAAGTCAGCCTCTGCCAGTGCCTTGCCCACGGCTACCCAGGATGAGCTACACAGCAAACTGTAGTTGGTGGCTACTTGTGCTGGGCTTGGAGGTGTCCAGGAGAGGCCAACCTATGAACCAATGCAGGCTGCCACTAGTGCCAGGCCTGTATGGGGCATGCTGCTCCTTGTTTGAGAGATTTTAAGAAAGTCCTAAGCATAAGGCTAAAGAGGCCACTTGCATAGAAAATCCACTGGAAATGGCTTGGATGAGTTTGCAGGCAGGGAGGGGCGGGGCCTCCAGGAATTACCAGAGTAAGGCCAAAGGTGTGAGTCAGGTGCTGGAGATTCAAATATTGTGCATGCCTGCCTGCCTGCTGTGTGGGGGGAGGGCTTGCCAAAGGAGCAATGGCCTCTGCCAGCTCTTCTGCCTTGGAGAAAGCTGCCCCTCTTGCCTCAATTTCAGGCAAATTATTTCCTCCCAAAGTGTTCCAGGTTCCTTTCAAGCTGCTACCTGGCACTGGGGCTCAAAAGGGAGCACATCTGATTCCATGTGCGGGCCCTTTAAGAGGAGCTTCCTGGGACTCCCACAGCCTCTGTGACCATCAGGGACAGTCCCCACTGGTTTCCACAGCCCGAAGTTGTGGGGATTTCTCTTCTGGGCCCTGGAGCCCTGGGCTGGGGGTCTGCTGTCAGCCTGGGACCCCTCACTCCTTTGGGAAACCTCCACTGCTGAGATATCCCTCCTGGGTTTAAACCATGGCACCAGGTGTGGGCCTGCGACCATACCTCCTTGATCCAGCCCCAATCCACCCTGTCCCAGCCCCTCCTACCAGTCTCGATGCTTCTTCAGTTCCCTGGTTGTACGGCTTCTGTTCAGCCAGATTTCAAGAGATTCTGAGTGACGGTTGTTCTGTATTTTAGTTCTAATTTTGATGTGGTTGCAGGAGCACAGCTGTAGTGGGTACAGCTGTTACCTACGCTGCCATCTTGTTTTCTCCTCCAGTGTATTCTTTATTGCTGCTATGTCATTCTTCATTTCTGACTGGTCATTTTTCATAGTTTCCATTCTTTTTTCATACTGTTGAGCATCCTTACAATCAGTATTCTGCACACTATATCTGATAGATTGCTTACCTCCATTTCACTTAGCTCTTTTTCTGGAGACCTCTTGTTCTTTCATTTGGGGCTTGTTTTTTTGTCTCCCCATTTTGGATGCTTATTTGGGTTTGTTTTTATGTATTAGGTAGGTCTGTTAGGACTCTCAGTTCTTTTGAAATGTCTCTGGTGCCGGCCAATATCAGACAAGTTTGTGATTGGTCTTGAGCACTCTGTTTAGAGCTATCAACAACCCACAGCTTGAGGTCTCCTCTGCTGTGGCTGGGTACATTTTGACAGGACCAAGATGCACACCAACATATACTTTTCCAAGGCCCTGGTCCAGAAGTAGATCAGGCAAAGACTCAAAACACTCTGAGGTCTGCCTTTGCGTGCAGGTTGATTAATCCGATTCTCTTAATGAGCCTCAAGCTGTAGAAACCAAGGGTAGGACAAGAGGTTTTCCAGCAGGGTGGGGCAATTGCTTCCCCCTCAGGCTAAGGTTGCTTGGAAGGTTAATGTTTGCCTGTGAAAGGTGTCCTTTGCAGTATGGGAGAATGACTCTGCACAGAAAGCCAGAGGGGTTCCCTCTGAGCTCTATCTCCAGAGCCCACAACCTTAGATTCTCCTCACACAGATCCAGTCTACTCTGCTCTCCCTCCGCTGGAGCCCACAGTGAGTGGCTGCACATGATACTTTGTGCATTGGCTCTTTAAGTGGGTGCCTTTGTTTCCAGTCCCCACTTCCTGCAGTTCTAGTCACCTTTCCCTGGCAGAGAGAAACCTTGCTGCTTTTCACAGCCAGATGTTGTGTGGGTATCTTCTTCAGTTCTGGTGCTCTTGGCTGGAAACCCAGCCTGTGGTTTAGGCCCCCAAGTCCTCAGTGGGAACACCCCACACAGCTGTGATATCCCTCTGGACCTTTAGCTGCTGCCCCCACGTACCCACCCAGCATTCTCATGGCTCTGCAGTTCCTACCATTCTCTATGCAGTCTCTACTTTTCCTTCTTGGTTATGAGTGTGCTCTCCTGCTCATCTTCTGTTCCAGTTCATTATTCAGGATGGTTTTTCTATATTTTAGTTTAATTCCAGTTTGGTCCTGAGAGAGTGTCAATGTAGCTTCTACTCCATCCACTGTCATCTTTAATCTCTCCTCCTAAAAAAGTTGTCTTAACATTGATTCAAGAAATGCAACTAAAGCAATGAGGCACCACTTCGCTTATCAAACAACAAAAGCTTACTTTTGAAATGATAAACAATTTTGTTGAAGATAAGACAAGAGAGGAATTTCATGTGTGTGTGTGTGTGTGTGTATATATATGCTAATTAGAACATAAATCTGTGCACCTTTCTTTGAAAACAATCTGGCAACATGAATAAAAAGCCTACAAAAAAAAATCATTTCAAAGATATCTATCACAATGTAACACTATATTGGTGGTATTTTAAAGTAATTTAAATTAAGAAAATGGTGCATATTAAGAAAATGGTGAAGTAAATCATGTTAATTGATACATTTGAATATTATACAGGTTAAGATTACATTTTAAAACTTTTTTCATATGGGATAAGTGCAAATTTTATATTAATGTGCACAAATCAGGCAGGATATATAATCCAGAAAGATAAGTGTTCACCCAAGGAGATTGAGTGATTTGCTGAAGGTCACAATACCTGTTAAAACAGAGAATGGAACTGAATCCAGAAATGCTCAAAGGGAATAACTATGGTACAAGAGCATATAACCAATATGATTGCCCACCTGACCTTAGAGAGTTCTCTATACAAAATTGCTATCGTGTATAAACAGACATTACTATGAGCTTAGACATAGAACCACATGTGGTCTGCAATGTTAATCAGGACCTAACTATGGATTATTGACTTGCACATGTCCAGACAACCAAAACCACTAAGGAGTAGATGTCTACATACATTATTTGACAATTATGTATGAATAGACATCAGTATTCCAAGAATACTCAGGATGCATGCTAAGGTGGCAATGGTAAATAAGCAGACAGCCATAGTGAAGGAAAGAATCCACAACATTACCACTAACAGTGTGAAGTCATTCAACCATGGAACACGGGATAATAATGCTGAAGCACACAACTACAGAATGGTGATTTTCAGGCAGATATTGCATATGATTAAAAAATACTGAAACAAATTAATTGCTTCAGGAGCAGACAAACAATGCAAAAGTGTACACTGGTAGATGCTCAAGTACCCATGGTGCATAAACTACTTAACTTTATGCAGCTGGCGATGATGAACAAACAATTCAGCAATATGTATTGATAGGCATGAAACAGATATTTCAGCATGAAAAAACAAGCAGAATAATGATAAAAGAGTAATCATAGTACATGAGCCAATTATTTAATGCTTATAATACTTCATTCTCAGTACTGTTCTAAACAACCATGGTTCAGGCACAGATAAACATAGTAAATAAGTACACCCTTACAATTTAAGAAATAAGGAAATGGTAAACTGTAATTGAAAAATAAAATTTAAAAACAAGAGATACCACTTCATACCTGTTAGAATGGCTATCATCAAAAAGACAAGAGAGGATGTGGAGCAAAGGGAACACTTGTGCACTGTTGGTGGACATGTAAATTGGTACAGTCACTATGGAAAACAGTATGAATGTTCCTCAAAAAAATTAAAAATAGAACTGCCATATGATCCAGCAATTCCACTTCTGGGTATATATCTGAAGGAAATGAAATCACTATGTCAAAGAGATATCTGCACCACTATGTTCACTGCAGTATTATTTATAGTAGCCAAGACATGGAAACAATCTAAGTGTTCATCAACAGATGAATGCATAAGGAAAATATATTACATATACAAAATGGAATACTATTCAGCCATAAAAGAAGAAAATCCTGCCATTGCAACAACATGGATGGACTTTGAGGGCATTATGCTAACTGAAAAAAGTCAGACAGAGAAAAAAAAATATTGTATGATCTTACTTACATGTGGAATCTGAAAGAAAAAGAATTTGAAAAAGATATCATATTTGTGGTTACCAGAGGTGTGGGATGGGGGATTGATGAATTGGATGAAGATAGTCAAAGGTACATACTTCCACTTATAAGATAAATAAGTACTGGAGAAGTAACATACAACATGATGACTATAGTTAACACTGCTAATTAGTATATTTGAAAGCTGCTAAGAGAGTAGATTCTAAATGTTCTCATCACAAGAAAAAAAAAAAAACATTCTTTTAAAAAGCTATAAGAGGTGATGGATGTTACTAAACTTTTTGTGGTAATCATTTCACACTATATACAAGTCAAGTCATTATGCTGTGTACCTTAAACTTACACAGTGCTGTAAGTCAGTTATATTTCAATAAAACTGGAAAAAAAGGGGAAAAGATGTAAGAAAATGATACTAATTATCTGCTTATTGAAGTGTATGTGTTGCATGAATTAAACACACACTAAGCATGGAAAGAAATGACTTTGATTCAGAAGTAGAGGGTAATAGGGGACACCCACGCATAGATCAAAAAAGCACATGAATACTCACCAATAGGTTTTGAGAATTTAACCATGAGGCATACTAAACAATCTCAGAATATGAATTGAAATTTTTGAAATAGGAAGAAGCAGCCATGGTATAGGAATAAATGGACAATGTATAGATGCAATCATGAATGCTCTGTTATATAATAAAGACATGAAACATGAGATTTTTTTAAAATTGCTTTGGTCCAGGAGCTAAAAAATTAATGCAAATGGAGATCCCATGGTACATGCCCAAATGGACACAGTATATGATGAAGAGGTACTACTGAAACTTGAGTATTTGACTAGAAGCATAACGAGAAAGTCTTGTGGCTTAAGCTTACAGCCACTATATAGGAGGAGATAGCACTGATTAAAGAGTAGATCTATATAGCCCAAGTGCAGGCAGTAATTGTTATATAAAGGAACACGGAAGATGACAATGATGCAAAAGGAGACTACAAACACCATATGATTATAATGCAGAGACAACTCTGCAAAATGAGCTCTTAGCCATGATATAGATAGAAGTTATAGGAGCAAACAGCAGTGATGGAAGAGAAGAACACCTCAGTGCAGGATCTGAAAAACAACATACATAAGTTAATGAATGGTCCAAGATACAGAAGATGGCATTCTCAGTACAGGGTCAAACTACAATGGTTCAGGCTATGAAAATTGTGATATATGATATCTAGTATGCACAGGAAAGCATGGTGAATAATGAAAAACTTAAAGGAGCCAAAAAACACGGTTTAGAGCTTGTTTACATTTTATGGTATGAGATCGAAAAACTATAATACAAGGACAATGACTTGGAGGTAAAAGCAGATGGAAATAGTGAAAAGGAAAACAATGTAGTATATGCTCAAATAGCAATGGGGTATGAACAAACATCACTGGTATTTGAGCTTCTAATGTACAATCAGTCAACTTCAAAATATATGCTGAGCCATCAGCAGTGATTGGAAACTATAAAAAAGGAATTAAAAATGAAATAAATTTGCTACATAAACTTATTCCTGTAATGTAGAAAATGGCAATCTCATTAAAACCATGGAGAAAATTTTGTCACATGCAGAAAACTATGGTATATGACTATATCAGATAAACATGGTGATGCATGTACAAATATAAGATGACATGGTATGGTCCAGGAGCAGATGACAATAACACAATAGGCAATGTCATGGCAAATGCTCAGACTGCATTTGTGTGCTATAAAGACATCACCAGTACTTTGACAATAATGTAAATCAAGACAATCTCAAAACGTGGGCTGTCACTCATGACAGAGAACAAAGAAAAACAGTACTAGTATAATAATAATAACAATGATGATGATAAGGAGGAAGAGGATAATTTATACATATATAGTACTTAATATATGCCAGGAACTAAGAACTTTACATACAATAACTTTTATTCTCACAACAAGCTTATGAGATAGGTATTTTTATTATTATATTAGGATCAAGGAAACTAAAGCAGAAAGGAAGAAAGTGACTTGTACATCAAACAGTCTAACATCACTTTATATCAGTGGTTCTGTGCTACCTACTATCATTCATGATACAGAAAATTCTATGCTCAATTCAGAAGTAGACAATTACTACATTTTCAAAAAATCATAGTACATGAGTAGAAATCTATAGTACAACCCCAAACATAGTATATGAACAGAAATTCCTTATGCATGTTCAGACTAACATGGAAAATGAACCAACACCTATATGTAAGAAATGACAGACTGGCACAAAGAAAACAACCACATAGTGGAAACTGCACAGATATTCACAATGTATGATTTAAAAAGCCACAATATAATAAGGAATTACTTGGTCCAGGTGTAGATAGAAATGGTGGGAGACACCATGACCTATGCTTAGATGACCACAATGGAAAAAAAAAATCACTGGTGTTGGAGTATTTGAACATGATTTATATCAATATACCATGAAATGTAAGCTATCAATTATGATATGGATACAAGTGAAAATGGTACAGTAGTAATTTATTGTGCTATTCTTCCTCTGGGAAATGTGATGAGTAATGAAGAACACAACACTACAATGAATGGTTTTGTTGAAAGAGTAAAGATATTATTGAAAAAGAAGAAATCAAGGCATAATATCAGATGACCATGTTGAAAAGACAGTTATCACCAGCAATTTAGCATGTGACTGAGATGTACGACCAGAAGCAAGCTGACAGTCATAATAAAGAAGAGACACAGTAATGTAATATGAGCAAATACTTAGCATTTACCATGTGCCAAGCACTAACTTAAGCATTTTACATTTAATGCTGAATCCTCACAGCAACTTTTTGAGGTAGATATTATTATCATCATCATTTTGCAATTGAGAAAACAGAGACACAAAGGGGTGAAATGAACCTGCTGAAGGACACCAAACTATTAGATGGCAGAACTGGTATTAAATACAAGCACTCTAAATTCAGAGTCAGCACTGTGTATATACACTGATGGTATCATGATTCCTCAGTTGGATGTGGTACAAGATTAAACACATACAGTACAGGAACAAATGGCTTTGGTCCAGAAGTAGACGGCAATGTAGCAAAAGTAGACACCATAGCATATGCTCAAACATCCGTGGTGCATGAGCAGCCACCACAGGAGTCTGAGCATTTGACTACGATGCACACTCAGAAGGTCCTGCAACATGAGCGGACATCCAGTGTATAGGAGCAGATACCGAAGACGAAGGAGGAAGCCAAAAAATTGAAATAATGAATAATCATGGTGGACAAAATGATATTTATGGTACAGAAATTTCCATTCTTAATACAAAGCAGACAATGATGATGCATTTTCACACACACAATAAATGAACAAAAGATTGTAGTAAAATTTCAAACACTAAACTAGCAGAATGCCTTATGCACATTCATATAACCATGCATAATGAGCCAACACCCATTCAGAGTCAAGAGACAAGATACAACAGAAAATAACCATGAGTGGAGATATCACAGATGGATTATGGTACATGATCAAAACGTCTCAGTATATGAATGATTGTTTTATATGCGGACAGAAAAGTTGCACAGAGATACCATGGAACAAGTTCAGGCAAAAACAGTTGATAAAAGGCATCATGATGTACACAAATGAAGAAAAACACTCCACTGTGTCACAGCAGTTATGACACAGAAGCTAAGAGACATAAGTTATGATACACAAAATCGTTTTCTGAGAAGAAAACCATGTTTGTTGCTCATGACAGGTGGTAATCAGATACTGTGCTTTACAAAAACGGCCATCGTACAGAGTGAATAGTTTTGTCAATGAGTACATGTCAGGTTTGCTAAAGGAGATCTGACTCACAGAAATAGAGAATAAACTGATGGTTGCCAGAGGGGGTAGAGAATGGGTGAAAATGTAAAGGGGATTTTAAAAAAAAAAAAATAAGTAAAAATAAACAAATAAATAAATTAGCAGTTTTGCACACAGAGAGAAATAATAAAATTTTTAAAGGACAATTTGATGATCCAGAACTTGAATGAGAAATATCAGGCTTGACTTCTAGTGCCCAATGCAAAATAATTACTCCCCACTCTTGGAAATCTTAATATTTACTACATAATATAAAAGGTTCTCACTTGCAGAACATTTGAAACAGTGTCTAGAACACAGTCCCCATAAATTTGAAAAGAAAAAGGGAAAAAAAGGAGGCCTGACTCCAAATACACAGACAACCACGTTTCATTAACAGCCACAACTAGTATTTGAACATTTAATTATGATGCTTATTTACACAACCCCATGACATGAATTGAAAGTCATGACACAGAAGCATGCCACTATGATTCCTGAAATGAATGTGGTTGGTGATTTTAAAAACACAACAAATTCCTTTAGTTTTAAAAGAAGATTGTAATAATGCAAAAGGTGAAATCATGGTAATACTTAAATAACTAGGTGCATGAATAACCACCATAGGCATTTGATCACTTGACTCTGATGCATACTCAGAGAAGCCAATGGCATGCAATAACATCTATCATTTGGGAATACATAGACTCAGTTCAGGAAAGGCAGGAGTGATTGAGCAGTAGAGAGCGATGGAATAGGAACAAATTGCCATAAAAGACAAAATGATATACATGATGTATAAAACATCATTTCCACAGCAAGCAGTAGACATTAAAGGTTTCTTCTCAGGAACTATGGGGTATGAGCAGACAAGCATGCTACATGCTTAGACAACTATGGTGCATGAGTAAAAACCTATAATACAAAAACACATGAATGTGATACAAAAGCAAACAAGATGTCATGGAATATGGTCAGATGAAGTGGGCATGTGAATAAAGGAAATAATACATGAATACCTTTCTTTTAAGCCAGGAGCATATGGCAATAATGCTAAAGGAGATACTACAGCACAGTCTCAGACAGTCATGGTGCATGAACAACTAGCATAGGTGTTTGAGCATTTTACTGTGATGTGCACCCAGACATCCCAAGAAAATAAGCTGATGACAGCAATATAAACGAAGATTAACAAGGATAGTAGGGAAGATAATTTTGATAGAAGAGCAGAAAATGATATTGCAGGAGCTAATAGAATAGTACAGATGGCAATAATTCAAAGGGAGACCCCATGGCATATGCTCACATCATGGTTCTTTAAATACTATCACAAGTATCTAAGCAATTTAGCATAATGCACACCTAGAGAACCTCAGAATTTGAGCTGACAATCATGATGCACAATCAAGTTATACAGTATCATCATCACCATTTTTATCATCACCACACACATCTTAGTACATGCCAAGCAGTGTTTGAAATATTTATATATAATAACTCATAATCCTCACAACAACCTTATAAGCTGTTACTTTTTTTTTGTTCTGCAAGAAAATTAAGTGTGGAGATGTGAATTGATAAGGCTAAGATCTCACAGCTAGATTTAGGGCTCAAATTCATTCATTTTAGCTCCATTAACTGTTCTCTTAAATACAGTGATAATGACAACATGTGTGGTTCTTCTGACAGACATGATACAAGATTTTAAAACAGAGTAATAAATGGCTTTCATACAGAAGCAGATTGCAATGTTACAAAAGTAGACACCATAGCACATCTCAAATATCTGTGGTGCATAAGCAGTCACCACAGGGATCTGAGCATTTGAGCATCACGCACCACAGAAGATCCTGCAACATGAACTGACACCCAGGTTATAGGAATAGACAGTAACGACAAAGGAGAGAAAACTTATTGCAATAGCAAAAGCAATTCACAAGGATAGTAGGAGTGTTGTTTCTTTGTCTCCCCATTTTAGTGGGCTTATTGTCTGGGGGCCATCTGCTATAGTATTAGTACAAACTAATATATAGGGAAAATGTTAATCCCCAGTACAAAAGTAGACAATGCTCATGTATTTTCACAAAAACATAGTATTTAAGTGGAAACCCACAGTATAACTTTGAACACAGTATAGAAACAGAAACTCATTACATATGTTTAGATTACCATGGAGAAGGAGTCAATTCACATATGAAAGAGGGGACTGACACAGAAGACCAGAAAAAAAAGCACAGAGTAAAAAACTGCTCAAATGACTTTTAAAATTTATTCAAATGTATAGAATTGGTCCAAGAGCAGATTACCCTCACACACTTGTAGGACGTAAGTTGTCAATTATGATAGAAGTGCAGATGGACATAGTATAAAAATAAGTTGTGGTGTAGTACTTACTCAGATAGATATAGTATATAATAAAAATCACCATGCAAACAATGAATGGTATTGGTCCAGACAATGACAATGGTACAAAAGGAGACCCACATGGACATAATGCTTAATTTGAAATAATCATGGTGCCTTCTGATTGAGAGTGGAGAGCATGCCATTTTGGAGAATCTTCAGGGTCCTCCTCAGGAAAAGGCTGTGAATTGATAAGGCCAAGATCTCACAGCTAAATTTAGGGCTCAAATCCATTCATTTTGGTTGACCCAGCACCCTGAGAGCATGGACCAGCATGTGGACCCTGCTGGCAAAGACACAGTGCTACCTGCATCAGCAGATGTCATGACCCAGCACCCATGAACAAGTGCCCCCGGACTACTGCACTGCCTCATTGATACGACGCACATGAGTTGTCTGCCTTCCTCTTTGACCCAACATGTACTACCTGCCTGCTGTGCCTCCTTGACATACTACACATGGACTGCCTGCTGCTTACATGACCATGCCCCTTGATGGGGTGTGCCTGGCCTTCCTGCCAGTCTCCCTGCTAGAGGTGCTCAGCCTGCCATCCTGCATGCCTGCCTGCTGGACCTCCTAGAGGTGGTGTGCAAGGCCTGCCTGCTGCCTGCCTGACATGCCTCCTTGACATGAACTCTCAGGCCTTCCCTCCAGCCTTACTAGTTTCTGAACGTGGCACAACTGGCCTGCTTACCAACCTAGCCTACAGCCTTCACATAGTGCAGCTGGCCCTGCCACTGTGACTCAAGGTCTCCAAGACACAAAGGCCTGCAATCACAACCTCATTGTCTTGACCTGGTGCCCATGGACAACAGGTCCACTAAAATGGGGAGACAAAGAAACAACACCCAAATGAAAGAAAAGGAGAAAACACTAGAAAAATAAATAAATGGATTGGATACAAGCAGCTTATCAGATATAGAATTCAAAGTAATGG
Source organism: Miniopterus natalensis (assembly GCF_054644295.1). Lineage (NCBI taxonomy): Eukaryota > Metazoa > Chordata > Mammalia > Chiroptera > Miniopteridae > Miniopterus > Miniopterus natalensis. The sequence continues at coordinate 66,720,490 of NC_142103.1, forward strand.
TTATAAAGATGCTAAACAACTTAGTGAGATTTACAAGCAACTTAATAAAAACTATAAGGATCTTAGTGAGAATTTCATAAGCTTGAAAAAGATGTAGAAATCATAAATAAGGATAAATTGGAAATTAAGAATGACATAGCTGAAAAAATCAACAGTAGACTGAAATAAGCTGAGGACTGAATCAGCAAATAAGAAGAAAAGGTAGATAAAAACACCCAATCAGAGCAGCAATTAGAAAAAAAAAATTAAAAGCTGGAGGAAAGTTTAAGGGAGCTATGGAATGACATGAAATATAACAACAACTGCATCATAGGGGTGCTAGAAGGAGATGAATCTAAGGAAAGATTAGAGAATGTATTTGAAGAAATAATGAGAGGAAAATTCCCTAACTTAGGGAAAGAAAAAGGCACTCAAGTTCAGGAAAAACAGAGAGTCCCAATCAAGATGAACCCAAAAATACACACACCTAGACACATCATAATTAGAATGGCATACATTAAAGATAAAGAATCTTGGTTAAAACACAGGCAAAAACAAACCTCATTGGATAGGTTTTCAGTGAGTCAGAGGCCCAGTGAGCCTGAAACAAGTTATAGTGGAGCAAAGAAACAGGAGAGAAAAAACACCGCAGAAGAACAGCCACCTGAAGTTCTCATGGAAGGGGACTCCCTTTCTAAACAATAGCATCCCTCCACCCTCCTCTCCATACTCATTCTTCTATAGCTGTCAGCATTAAAGGATCTCCACATTTCCTCTAAAATCACACCTAAGGAAAGGAAGATGGTGGCCCTATGAGAAGCAGCAGCACCCCCCGCTCCAGCCATGGACTTGATTTCCTCCTAAAATCCTACGTAACCAGCTTGAAAAAAAACCAGAGAAACATACCTGAGTGGACGGAGTGTGAGTGGGGAGCACTGAGGAACCATCACGGAGTCCGATAAGAGAGGGGGCCCTTGGAAGGGGGAGTGCCCCTGAAGCCTGTGCTGGGCTCCAAGCCTGAAGGCTTGGAGGTTGCAAAGCCCCGTGGATGGCATCCAAAAGCGGGGATCCCACACCCAGAACAGAGAGGGGAAGGAGCACCCCACGCACAGAGCAGAGGGACCCAGGGGAGCAGTGAGTCCAGGAGGAGACGGCACCTTCCTAGGAAACAAAGCCTCTAGGGACAGCTGCGAGAAGGCGTCTGGTGGTCAGGGTGCCAACCATAGGGAAGGCTGTCCCAAGGCCTGTGGCACCCAAGTAGTGAGGGACCAGAGGACTGCGCTGAGCACCCGCACACGGGGACCCTCTGCCTCCCTGTGGGGCACTGTGTTGAGCACCAGAAAGCACTGAATCTGTGTGGCGTGGGGGAGGGGAGGAGCTCTCCCGCCCTGAGCTCCCAGTGCCAGGAGGCTGGGTTCTGCAACCAGCCCTGAGGGTGTCCTCCTGCCCTGAGCTCCGGGTGCCCAGAGGCTAGGATCTGTGACAGGCCCTGAGGGGCCCTGTGGTGGTGGGTGAATCTGCTCCAGCTTTGCTCAGACCAGCGGTGTGGAGAGCTGCATGGAGCTGACTTTGGATCACCTGCCACTGGGTGCCTTGGAGCAAGGGAGGCGGGACCTTGCAGGGCTGACTCTCTGCCTGTGTGTTGCTTTGTGCTTTTGCGAGTTTGATTGCAGAACTGGTTCCCACCTTCCCAGCATGCACTGCACAAACAGACCAGCGAAGGCAGCCATTGGGGTCTGCACAGTAAATGGTCTGAGGGGCGGGACTGGTGCGACCAGCCAACCAGAGCTGAGCGGGGGGGGCAGAGCCGGCCAGCCTCTCCTGCAGCTGGGAGCAGCACCCCCAATAGGAAAGGGGCGGGTCCCACTCACTGAAGCCCAAGACACACACACAGGGCACAGTTCTGAGGGGGAAGGGAGAGCAGCTCATAGGAAGACTCTGCAAGAATAAGACTCTTGGGGACTGTTGTTTGGGAACTGGAGGAAATGCTGAAAACCCCTGATGGGGGCTGGGCAGGCAAAGGGCCCACCAGAATGTGTTCTTAATCGAACCCACTGGGCCCTGGCTGCTGAAATGGCCCATACAGAAAATGCAACAGACTGAAATCAATCTGAAGCTGCAGCAGGGCAGAGCCTGGGGAGGTAGAATCAGAGGACAGGGTAGGGACTGACGAGCTGGCTGTGGAGCAGAGACTAAATCCCGCAGAGTGAGCGCCTGACAACGACACATCTAAGGGGAGTGATACCCTAGACTACACTAGCCACCCTGTACCCTAAAGACTCTACAGAAGACTCTGGAGCAAGACCAGGCAACTACAAGGTTGCAAAATAGCTGACAAGAGGAGGTGGTCCTCGGAGAGCCTCAGATCAACCATCTACCTAAGGACACCAGAGCCAAACCTAGACGGCTCCTCACATTGGCTGATACACAAGTACCTCCCAGGAGAACTTAAATCACAAAAAACAGTGACCCTCAGACAACATAAGTTGCCCAGAAGAAACGCACCTCATTGGCTACCTTTTTCTCTGCTATTTTTTTGTTTGCTTTGGTTTTGTTGGTTTTTTTTCTGTTTTGGGGGTATTTTTGTTTGTTTTTTTGTTTGTAGGTCTGTTTATTTCTTCTCTTTTTTCCTTAGGAAGTAGAGAAGGGGGAGAAAATTTGTTTTTTCTTCTTTTTAAATTTTATAAATATCTTTTTTTTTTCTTTTTAAATTTTTTTTTAAACTTTTTTTAACTAAATATTTTTTTCTCTTTTTTATAAAAGAATTTTGTCTTGCTTAGCTTGTTTTTCGTTTTGTTTTGGTTATTTGCTTTGTTTTATTTTATCCTTGTTTCTACGATCAAGACTTTCTTGATATCCCTGCTTAACGACTGGGACTTTATCATTATAACCAAGTTTACTGCTTTCCTTTATAGTTTTCCCCAAATCTCTTACCAGACTCCTTGCCTCCGTGGGCTTTATCTCTCTCCTCTCAATCCATCGGGCTTTTTTCTTCTTTTTCTTTCTTCTTTTTCTACTTCTATTTCATTCTTTCATTTTGCCCCCTTCTGTTTTCCTGTCCGATTGTTAGTTTCTCTTATTCTCTTTACTGTACTTTTGTTTCCTCATTTTCAACTATTATCCTATTCCTATTCTCTCCCTTAATTTTGTGCTGGCCCTTCTTTCAGAATCTTTTCTCTGCTTCTGTTATCTCCCAGTAGCTTCTCTATTTTTTATATTTTACTTTATTATTATTTTCTAAATTTTCACCAGTATTAACAACAACATACACCTCTGGGCTCCACTGGACCCACAAGACAAAATCCCACCCCACAAGACTGGGACACAGCAAATATATCTAATATATAGATATGAGCACTAAGTCCTACCAAAATGGGGAGACAAAGAAACAACCCCCAAATTAATGAAAAGGAAACATCGCCAGAAAAAGACGTTGATGAGATGGAGTTGAGAAAGTTATCAGAAACAGAGTTCAGAGTATTGATGATGAAGATGTTCAAGGAACTTAAGAAGACTATAGATGATAAGATCGAGAACCTTAGTGAAAACATGAAAAAAGAGATACATACCATAAATACAACTCAGACAGAGGTAAAGAATGCTGTATCTGATATCAAGAATGTTCTGGAAGGAATTAAAAGCAGGCTCAATGAAGCAGAGGATAGAATAAGTGACTTAGAAGACAAAGTAGAGAAAATCACACAATCAGAGTAGCAAAAAGAAAAAACACTTAAAAAGCATGAGGACAGTCTAAGGGAACTTTAGGAAAACATGAAATGAAACAACATTCACATTATAGGAGTGCCAAAGGGGGAGGAAAGAGAGCAAGGGATAGAGAACTTGGTGGAAGAAATAATTATAGAAAACTTCCCTAGGCTGGGGAAGGAGAAAGCCACACAAGTTCAGGAAGCACAGAGGGTTCCAAACAAGAGGGACCCAAAGAGTCCCACTCTGAGACACATCATAATTAAAATGGCAAATGTCAAGGACAAAGAGAAAATATTAAGGGCTGCAAGAGAGAAACAAGCAGTGACCTACAAGGGAACCCCCATAAGGCTGACAGCAGATTTCTCAACAGAGACTCTTCAGGCCAGAAGGGAGTGGCATGAAGTTCTGCAAGTAATGAAGAGCAAGAACATGCAACCAAGATTGCTTTATCCAGCAAGGCTATCATTTAAAATTGAAGGTGAAAGAACAAGCTTCCCAGACAAAAAAAGGCTAAAGGAGTTGAGTACCACTAAACCAGCATTGCAAGAAATGCTAAAAGGACTGCTTTAAGCAACAGAAGAAATAGTAAGAGAAAGGTACATCAGCATAAAGGGGAAAAATGGCATTAAATAAGTTGATATCAATAGTAACTTTAAATGTAAATGGAATAAATGGGCCAATCAAAAGAAAAAGGGTAGCTGAATGGATAAGAAAACAGGACCCAAATATATGCTGTCTACAAGAGACCCACCTGAGAGCAAAAGACTCACACAGGCTAAAACTGAAGGGATGGAGTAAAATATTCCATGCAAATGGAAAGGAAAAGAAAGCTGGAGTGGCAATTCTTATTTCTGACAAAACAGACTTCAAAATAAAGACCATAACAGGAGACAAAGATGGTCACTACATATTACTAAAGGGATCAATCCAACAGGAGGAAATAACCCTTATGAACATTTATGCACCAAATACAGGAGAACCTAAATATATAAAAACTCTCTTGGGGGACTTCAAAGGGGAGATTGACAGCAACACAATCATAGTGGGGGATTCTAACACCCCACTGTCATCATTGGACAGATCATCAAGACAAAAAATCAACAGGGAAACAGTCCTTAAATGAATCACTAGACCTAATGGATTTAATTGATATTTATAGAACATTTCACCCCAAAGCAACAGAATACACATTCTTCTCAAGTGCACATGGAACATTCTCAAAAATAGACCACATGTTAGGGCACAAGGCAAGTCTCTACAAATATAAGAAGACTGAAATCATATCAAGCATCTTCTTGGATCAGAATGCCATGAAACTAGAAATCAACAACTATAAAAAAAATTCAGAAATATTCAAACACATGGAGGCTAAATAGCATGTTATTAAATAACGAATGGGTTACCAAGGAGATCAAGGAAGAAATCAAACACTTCATGGAGAGTAATGAAAATGAACAGACAACAAACCAAACCTATGGGACATGGCGAAACCAGTCTTGAGAGGAAAATTCATATCGTTACAGGCCTATCTCAAAGAAACAAGAAAAAGATCTAATGAACCATCTAATACAACAACTAAAACAACTAGAACGAGAACAGCAAGAAAAGCCCCGAGGAAGTAGAAGGAAGGAAATAATAAAAATCAGAGCAGAGATTAATGACATAGAGACTAAAGAAACAATAGAAAAAATCAATAAAACCAAGAGCTGGTTCTTTGAAAAGGTAAATAAGATTGATGCACCTTTAGCTAGACTCACTAAGAAACAAAAGAGAGGACCCAAATAAATAAAATCAGAAATGAAAGAGGCAATATAACAACTGATCCAACAGAAATACAAAGGATTGTAAGACAATATTATGAGCAACTGTATGCCAACAAATTGGACAACATAGGGGAAATGGACAAATTCCTAGAAGCATACAACCTTCCAAAGCTTAATCAAGAAGAGGCAGAAATCCTGAATAGACCGATAACAACAAATGAAATTGAAGCAGTAATCAAAAAACTCCCAGCAAACAAAAGTCCTGGACCAGATGGATTTACAGGAGAGTTTTATCAAACATTCAAAGAAGAATTAACACCTATTCTATTCAAACTGTTCCAGAAAATTCAAGAGGAGGGAAAACTCCCAAATTCTTTTTATGAGGCCAGCATCTCCCTAATCCCAAAACCAGATAAAGATACAACAAAGAAAGAAAATTACAGGCCAATATCCCTGATGAATATAGATGCTAAAATCCTCACTAAAATACTAGCAAACCGGATCCAGCAATACATTAAAAAGATCATACATCATGACCAAGTGGGATTTATTCTGGGGATGCAAGGCTGGTACAACATCCGCAAATCAATAAATGTGATACATCACATAAACAAAATGAAGGACAAAAATCATATGATCATATCAATAGATGCAGAAAAAGCATTCGACAAAATCCAGCACCCATTTCTGATAAAAACTCTCAGCAAAGTGGGAATAGAGGGATCATACCTCAACATAATAAAAGCCATATATGACAGACCTAAAGCCAACATCATACTCAATGGGCAAAAACTAAAACCATTTCCATCAAAAAGAGGCACAAGACAGGGATGTTCACTTTCACCACTCTTATTCAACATAATACTGGAAGTCCTCGCCATAGCCATCAGACAGGAGGAAAACATAAAAGGTATCCAAATTGGAAAGGAGGAAGTAAAACTGTCATTATTTGCAGATGACATGATACTGTACATAGAAAACCCTAAGGACTCCATCAAAGTACTACTAGATTTGATAAACGAATTTAGCAAAGTAGCTGAATACAAAATCAACATCCAGAAATCAAGGGCATTCTTATACACCAAAAATGAACTTTCAGAGAGAGACAATAAAAAAGCAATACCATTTACCATTGCAACTAAAAAAATAAGATACCTAGGAATAAACTTAACCAAGGATGTAAAAGACCTGTACTCAGAGAAATAAGTGACACTGAAAAAAGAAATAGAGGAAGATTTAAACAAGTGGAAGAAGATACCATGCTCATGGATTGGAAGAATTAATATCACTAAAATGTCTATACTACCCAAAGCAACTTATAAATTTAATGCAATTCCTATGAAAATACCAACAGCATATATCACAGACCTAGAACAAACATTTTGAAAATTTATATGGAACCAAAAAAGACCCCGAATAGCTGCAGCCATCTTGAGAAAAAAGAACAGAGTGGGAGGGATCACATTACCAGACTTCAAACTATATTACAATGCCACAGTAATCATAACAGCCTGGTATTGGTACAACAACAGGCTTATAGATCAATGGAACAGAACAGAGACCCCAGAAATAGACCCATGCCATTATGATCAGTTAAAATTTGACAAAGGAGGCAAGAGTATCCAATGGAGTAAGGACAGTCTCTTCAATAAGTGGTGCTGGGAAAATTGGACAGATACATGCAAAAGAATGAAACTAGACCACCAACTTTCGCCATACGCAAAAATAAACTCAAAATGGAAAAAGACTGAAATGTAAGTCATGAAACCATAAAAATCCTGGAAGAAATCATAGGCAGTAAAGTCACAGACATCCCACGTAGTGGACTTTTCACTGATACATCTCCTAGGGCAAGAGAAACAAAGGAAAAAATAAACATATGGGACTACATCAAACTAAAAAGCTTCTGCACAGCAAAAGAAAACAGCCTCAAAATACAAAGGAACCCCAAGGTCTGGCAAAACATATTTGCCAAGGATGAATCTGATAAGGGGCTAATTTCCAAAGTGTACAAAGAACTCATAGCACTCAGCAAGAGAAAGAAAAACAACCCAATTAAGAAATGAGCAAAGGACTTAAATAGACACTTCTCCAAAGAGGACATACGGATGGCCAAGAGACACATGAGAAAATGCTCAAAGTCGCTAATCATCAGAGAGATGCAAATTAAAACCACAATAAGGTATCACTTCACACCTGTCAGAATGACTGCCATCAACAAATCAACAAACAACATGTGCTGGCCAGGGTGTGGAGAAAGGGGAACCCTAGTACACTGCTGGTGGGAATGCAGACTGGTGCAACCACTATGGAAAACAGTATGGAGGTTCCTCAAAAAATTAAAAATGGAGCTGCCTTTTGACCCAGTGATTCCACTCCTAGGAATGTATCCTAAGAATCCTGAAACATTCATCAGAAAGGATATGTGTACCCTGATGTTCATAGCAGCACAGTTTACAATAGCTAAGATCTGGAAACAGCCCAAGTGCCCATCAGTAGATGTGTGGATTAAAAAGCTGTGGGACATTTACACCATGGAATACTACGCAGCTGTAAAGAAGAAGAATCTCATACCCTTTGGGACAGTATGGATGGACCTGGAGAATATTATGCTAAGTGAAATAAGCCAGGCAGCGAAAGACAAATATCACATGATCTCGCTTATACGTGGAATCTAACGAACTTAATAAACTGATGAATAGAATAGATTCAATGACATGGAAGCATAGATGAGACTGATGAATGTCAGAGGGATGGAGGAGGGTGGGTGGGTGGAGGGGGAGAGAGTAACCAAAGAATTTATGTACATATATACACAACCCAAGTACATAGACAATGGTAGGGAGAGGGACTGGGGAGGGGGAAGGAACTGGGTGGAATGGGTCATTGGGGAGAAAAAAGGACATCTGTAATATTTTAAACAATAATAAAAATTTTTTAAAAAAAGATAAAGAATCTTAAATGCAGCAAGAGAGAGACAGAAAGTTACTTACAAGGGAGCTCACATTAGACTGTCAGCTGATTTCTCAATAGAAACACTTAAAGTCAGAAGGAAGTGACATGAAGTATTCAATGTAATGAAAAGCAAGGGCCTGAATCCAAGACTACTCTATTCAGCAAGGCTATCATTCAAAATTGAAGGTGAAATAAAGAGCTTCACAGAAAAAAAAAAAAAAAAGGCTAAAGGAGTTCATTACTACCAAACCAGCACTACAAGAAATGCTAAGGAGGCTGGTGTAAGAAGAAAAAACATAGAGAAAGAGAGGCACAGAGACATAAAGAAAGAATGGCAATAAATTAGAACATATGAATAATAACCTTAAATGTAAATAGACTAATTGCTCCAATCAAATGACCTAAGGTAGCTGAATGCATAAGAAAACATGGCCCATAGAGATGCTGTCTACAAGAGACCAAGCTCAAAACAAAGGACTCACACAAGATGAAAGTGAAATGGATGGAAAAAAATTCCACGCAAATGGAAAGGGAAAAAAAAAAAGCTGGAGTAGAAATACTCATATTTCACAAAGTAGACTTCAAAATGAAAGCCACAACAAGAGACAATTAAGGTCACCTCATAATACTAAAGGGATCGGTCCAAAAGGAGGATATAACCCTGGTAAACATATATGCACCCAATATAGGAACACCTAAATTTATTTTAAAAACTTCTGGAGGACTTTAAGGAAGAGATTGGCAGCAATACAATCATAGTAGGAGACTGTAACACCCCATTGACATCACTGGATAGATCTAGACAAAAAAATCAGTAAGGACACAGTGATCCTAAATAACACACTAGATCATATGGAATTAATGGATAGTTACAAAACATTTCACTCTAAAGCTACAGAATATTCATTCTTCTCAAGTGCACATGGGACATTCTCAAAGATAGACCACATGTTAGGACACAAAAGAAGTCTTTACAAGTTCAAAAAGATTGAAATCATATCAAGTATCTTCTTGGACTACAATGGGATGAAATTAGAAATCAACCACAATAAAACCACTAAGAAGCATTCAAACAAATGGAGGCTAAATAATATGTTATTAAACAATGAGTGGGATACCAAAGAGATCAAGGAAGAAATCAAAACTTTTAGGAAACAAAAGAAAACAAATGCACAACAACACAAAATCTCTGGGACACAATGAAAGCAGTCCTGAGAGGGAAGTTCATGGCAATACAGGCCTAACCCAAGAACAAGAAAAACTTATAATAAACTATCTAACACTACAACTTAGAGAATTAGAAAGAAAAAGCAAGAAAAGCCCAGAGAAGAAGGAAGGAAATAGTAAAGAACAGAGCTGAAATAAATGACATAGAGACCAAAAAAAACAAAAAACAAAAGATCAATGAAACCCAAAGCTGGTTCTTTGAAAAGATAAATAAGATTGATGAGCCTTTAGTTAGACTCATCAAGAAACAAACAAAGAGGACCCAAATTAAAAAAAAAAAAAATCAGAAATGAAAGAGGTGAAGTAACAACTGACCCAACAAAAAATACAAAAGATCCATAAGAAAATACTATGAGTAATTATATGCCAAAAAACTGGACAAGTTGGGTGAAATAAAAAAATACCTAGAAAAATACAATTTTCCAAAACTCCATCAGGAAGAGTCAGAAAACCTGAAGAGGTGGATAACTACTGATGAAGTTGAAGCAATAATAAAAAAACTCCCAGCCCACAAAAGCTCTGGGCTGGAAAGATTCACGGGAGAATTTTACCAAACATTCAAACAAGAAGTAACACCTATCTTCCTTAAATTATTCCAAAAAATCGAAGAGAAAGAACACGTCCAATTCTTTTTACGAGGCCAGCATTTGCCTAATTCCAAAACCATATAAAGACGCTACAAAGAAAAAGAAATTCAGGCCAATATCCTTGATGAATATACAGGTAAAAATCCTCAACAAAATATTAGCAAATCAGATACAGCAATATATTAAAAAGATTATACATCATGATCAAGTGGGATTTATTCCAGAGATGCAAGGCTGGTACAATATCGTAAATCAATAAATGTGATACATCACATAAGCAAACTGAAAGACAAAAATCACATGATCATATCAATAGACACAGAAAAAGCATTCAACAAAATACACACCCGTTTTTGATAAAACTGCTCAGCAAAATGAGAATAGAGGATCATACCACAACAGAATAAAGACCATATATGACAAACCTACAGTCAACATCATACTCAATGGGCAAAAACTAAAAGCACTTCACCTGAGGACAGGAAAAAGACAGGGATGTTCACTTTCACCACTCTTATTCAACACAGTACTGGAAGTCCTAACCACAGGGATCAGACAAGAAGAATAAAAGGCATCCAAAGTGGAAAGGAAAAAGTTAAATTGTCTTTATTTGCAGATGACACGATATTGTACATAGAAAACCCTAAAGACTCCACCAAAAAATTACTAGATTTAACAAATGAATTCGGCAATGTAGAATAATACAAAATAAATGTCAAGAAATCAATGGCATTTTTATATGCCAATAGTGAACTCACAGAAAAGGAAACTAAAAAAACAATTGCATTTATCATTGCAACAAAAAATTAAGATACTTAAGTATAAACTTAACCAACGAGGTAAATACCTGTACTCAGAAAACTACAGGACATTGAAAAAAGAGATAGAGGAAGATATAAACAAGTGGAAGAATATACCAAGTTTATGGATTAGTAGAATTAAAATCATTAAAATGTCCACACTACGCAAAGCAATCAATAAATTCAATGCAATCCTTCTTAAAATACCAATGACATATTTCACAGATCTAGAACAAAGACTTCAAAAATTTAGATGGAACCAAAAAAGACTCCAAATAGAGACAACAATCTTGAGAAAGAAGAACAAAATTGGAGGGATCACAATACCAGATATCAAGTTATACTACAAAGCCACTATAATAAAAACAGCCTGGTATTGGGACAAGAACAGACATATCGATCAGTGGAATAGAACAGAGAACCCAGTAATCGACCCGTGCCATTATGGTCAATTAATATTTGACAAAGGAGGCAAGAGTATGCAATGGAGTAAAGACATTCTCTTCAATAAAAGGTAATGAAAAAATTGGAAAGGTACATGCAAAACTTTGAAACTAGACCCCCAACTTACACCATACACCAGAATAAACTCAAAAGGGATAAAAGAGTTAAATGTAAGTTGGGAAACCATAAAAACCCTTGAAAAAATTGTAGGGAGCAAAATCTCAGACATCTCATGTAGAAATATGTTTGCCAATACATCTCCTAGGGCAAATGAAACAAACTAAAAAAATAAGCAAATGAGACTGCACCAAAATAAAAAACTTCTGCACAGCGAAAGAAACTATCAAGAAAATGAAAAAGGATCCCACTGTATGGGAGAACATATTTGCCAAAGATAGACTTAATAAGGTGATAATTTCAAAAATATACAAGAAACTCATACAACTTAACAAAAAGAAGTCAGCCCAATTTTAAAATGGGCAAAGAATCTAAATAAACACTTTTTTAAAGTGAACATACAGATAGCCAAGAGACATATGAAAAAAATGCTCACTGTCACTAATCATCAGAGAGATGCAAATAAAAACCACAATGAGATATCACCTCACACCAGTCAAAATGGCTACCGTCAAGAAATGATCAAATCACAAGTGCTGGCGAAGATGTGGAGAAAAGGGAACACTAGTACACTGCTGGTGGGAATGCAGACTCATGCATCCACTATGGAAAACAGTATGGACTTTCCTCAAAAAAATTTCGTATGGAATCGCCATTTGACCCAGTGATTCCACTCCTAGGAATATATCCTATGAAACCTAAAACACCAACCAGAAAGAATTTATTCACCCCTATGTTGATAGCAGCTCAATTTACAATAGCTAAGATATAGAAACAGTCTAAGTGCCTATCAGTAGGTGAGCAGATAAAAAAGCTGTGGGACATTTACACCATGGAATACTATGCAGCTGTAAAAAAGGACATCTTATTCTTTGTGACAGCATGGATGGACCTGGAGAGTATTATGCTAAGGGAAATAAGCCAGGAAGAGAAAGACAAGTATCACATGATCTCACTCATATGTGGAATCTAATGAACAAAATAAACTGATGAACAAAATAGATCCAAACACATAGAAGCATGGAGCAGACTGACAAATCTCAGAGGGAAGGTGGGGCTGAAGGAGGGGGGGTATATTAATCAAAGAATTTATATGCATATATGCATAACTCATTGACTTAGACAATAGTGTGGAAAAGGCATGTGGTGGGGAGGATGTTGGGTGGAGGGGGTCAATGGGGAAAAAAAGGGGGATATCTGTAATAATTTCAGCAATAAAGATAAAAAATAAGGCAGATGAAATAATCATGCTGAATAACTACCCAGAATTTATGTTTGAGCTTATTTTACACTCAAACTATGTCATTATAAGATTTAACACCTATGACACATAGAGGTAGCAGACACATTACAGAGCAGACAGAACATATTGAGGGAACAACCATTGTGAAGGAGCTAATGACCACAATCCAAGAGCTAATATCTAAGTTATAGAAGTCATCATTCACTACATAGAAAATTGATGATCCAGAGAGGGAAGATGGTGGCACTGTGAAAAGCACCAGAGCGCCACCGGTCCCAGCCACAGAATTGATTCTCTCCTAAAATCCTACGTAGCCAGCTTGGAAAAACCAGAGAAACATACCTGAGTGGATGGAGTGTGAGTGGGGAGCATTGAAGAAACATCACAGAGTCTGGTAAGAGAGGGGGGGCATAGGAAGTGGGAGTCCCCCCTGAAACCTGTGCTGGCTCCAAGCCCGGAGGCTTGGAGGCTGTTGAGCTCATTCCCCTCGGGAGTGTGGACCAGCATCCAAAAGCGAGGATCTCACACCCGGAGCAACAAGAGGTGAAGGAGCGCCCTGCGCACAGGGAAGAGGGATCCAGGAAAGTGGTGAGTCCTCTATGAGGGGACAGTTTCTTCCTAGGAAACAAGGCCTCTAATGGCAGACAGTGCCTTCCTAGCAAAACAAAGCTTCTAGTGGCGGCTGTGACCAGCGTCTAGTGCTCGGGGTGCTGACCATAGAAAAGGCTGTCCCAAAGTGTGTGGCACCTGGCTGGTAGGGGACCAGAAGACTGTGCTAAACAGCCCCACATAGGGACCCTCTGCCTCCCTGTAAGGCATTGTGTTGAGCCCCAGAAAGCACTAAATCTGCATGGTGTGTGGGAGGGAAGGAGCCCTCCCTCCCTAAGCTCCTGGTGACAAGAGGCTGGGATCTCTGGCCAGCCTGGAGTGGCACCATAGTGGCCTGTGAGGCCGCCCCAGCTTTGCTGAGACCAGTGGTGCAGGGAGCTGCATGGAACTGATTTTGGGTCCCCTCCTGCTGAGTGCCTTTACATGTGGGCAGCGGAACCTTGCAGGGCAAACTTCCTGCCTGTGTGTTGCTTTGTGCATTTGTGAGTTTGATCTCCGAACTGGCTCCCACCTCCTGGTGTGAACTGCAAGGACAAACCAGCTGAGGCTGGGTTTAAGGTCTGCACGATAGAAGGCCTGAGGGGTGGGCCTGGTGCGACCAGCCAACCAGAGCTGAGCAGGGAGGGGCAGGGCCTGCCTGCCTCTCCTGTAGCCAAGGGCAACGCCCCCAACAGGAAAGTGGCTGGTCCAGCTCACTGAAGCCCAAGACACACCCGCAGGGCACAGTCCTGAGGAGTAGGGGAGAGCAGCTCACAGGAGAACATCACAAGAATAAGACTCTCAGGGACTGTTGTTTGGGAACTGGAGGAAAAGCTGAAAACCCCTGCTGGGGGCTGGGCAAGCAAAGGGCTCACCTGAATGTTTTTTTAATTGAAACAACTGAGCCCAGGCTGCTGAAAAGGCCCATACAGAAAAGGCAACAGGCTGAAATCTATCTGAAACTGCAGCAGGCCAAAACCTGGGGAACTAGAATCAGAGGCAGGGTAGGGACTGAGGAGCTGGCTGTGGAACAGAGACTAACTCCTGCAGAGTGAGTGCCTGACAGTGAAACCTCTAAGTAAGAGGGGTGATACCCTGGGCTACACTAGCCACCCTGCACCCTAAAGACTCTACAGAAGACTCCGGAGTAAGACCAGGCAACTACAAGGTTGCAAAATAGTTGACAGGAGGAGGTGGTTCATGCAGAGCCTCAATCAACCATCTATCTAAAGACACCAGAGCCAAACCTAGATGGATCCTCACATTGGGTGATACACAAGTACCTCCCAGGAGAACTGAAATCAACATACAGAACTATGAGCCTCAGACAACATAAGCCACCCAGAAGAAATTCAACTGATTGACAGTCTTTTTTTCTTGTTTATCTGTTTTCTTTTGTTTTGGTTATTTTGTTTTTGTTTGTTTGTTTTTTGTTAGTGTGTTTGTTTGTTTTTTTCTCTTTTTTCCTTAGGAAGAAAGAGAAAGGGGAGAAAATTTCTTTGTTTTTTATACTTTTTTAAATTTTATTATTTTTTTTATTTCTCTTTTTTATATAAGAATTTTGTCTTGCTTAGCTTGTTTTTAGTTTTGTTTTGTTTATTTGCTTTGTTTTGTTTTATCCTTCCTTCTACTATCAAGACTTTCTTGATATTCCCTGCTTATTGACTGAGACTTTATCATTATAACCAAGTTTATTGCTTTCCAATATGGTTTCCACCAAATCTCTTACCAGACTCGCTCCCTGCCTGGGCTATAACTCTCTCCTCTTGATCCATTGGCATAACTTTTTTTCATTTTTTTTCTTTTTCTTTTTTTCTTTCATTCTTTTGTTAACCTCCCTTCAGCCTTCCTGTCTTTTTGTTCAATTATTAGTTTCTCTTATTCTCTTTATTGTATTTTTGTTTTCTCATTTTCAACTATTATCCTATTCCTATTCTCTCCTTTAATTTTTTGTTGGCCCTTTCTTTCAGAAATTTTTCTCTGCTTCTGTTATCTCACAGTAGCTTCTGTATTTTTTACATTTTTGTCTATTATTATTTTCTAAATTCTCACCACTATTAACAACAATATACATCACTCTCTCTAAGCGCTACTTTTCTTTCTCTTTCTTTTTTTTAAGATTTTTTTTGTGTGTGTGTGTTCTCCCTTCACTCTCCCAGTTCTATTTTCATGTGGAATGTTTTCACTGTGACTGTCAAAATATTTTGTAAGATACCTCTTTTTTCCTGAAAGTTTAGTTGTGTATTGTCCTGCCTTGCCAGCACCTTTACAACAGCTTAAACGATGAGGTTCGGGCTGAGACACAGCCAACCTAAGAGAAGTGTCCTCCAAAGGATGGATCAATGACAATCTAGACCCAACCACAACAGGAGAACATAAAGAAACAACAAAAGGGACACCCACAAGGGGGACATGACTAGAGCAAAGAGCTCAGAAGTACAAGGAAAACACACCTCTGGTCTCCTGGACCCACAAGACAAAATCCCATCCCACAAGACTAGGAGACAACAAATATATGTAATATATAGATAAAAACACTAAGACCTACCAAAATGGGGAGACAAAGAAACAACCCCCAAATTAAAGAAAAAGAAATGTTGCCAGAAGAAGTCTTTGATGAGATGGAGATAAGCAAGTTATCAGAAACACAGTTCAGAGTATTGATGATGAAGATGTTCAAGGAACTTAAAGAGAAAAACAAGGCAATAGACAATAAGATAGAGGACTGTAGGAAAAGGCCAGCAAACAAACTCTGAAGGAGTTGGGTAGCAAGCTTCCCCAGAATCGCAGAAATCCCCTTGAAAATGAGGGAAACATTTCTGCCAGGAACTGAAAACAGATCCTTATCGTTCTGGGAAGCTTGCCCCGAGGAGAGTTATGGCCTTAAGAACAAATGTGAAGCATTAGCACAAAACAAAGCCATTTGTTCATGCACATTTTATAGTTTCTACTGATTACTATCTTTCACACCTGCCTTTCTGTAACTCACAATAAAAATCACTGGATGGTAAGGAGGGTTGTTGCAGTGCCTCCAGAACCTCAACCCTCTGCATCTCCACCTAAATTCTACATTCTCCATGTCTCGAGTTTTTTTCGTGTCCTGTGAGCACAACAATTGGTGCAGTGAGGAGGGTCCATAGTGAAGGTCTCGGTAAGTAAGTCACGGGGAACCGGAGAGGGAAACGTGCACTAGAGGAAAAGCGAGACTCCCGGGAAAGAGGAGGCAGAGTCATGGGGAACCCCCCATCCACCGGAACGCAGTGTATGAGATTGTCACAGAGCTTGCTGGTGAGCTCGGGGGTAAAAGTGAAAGAGAAACAGTTTAAAGAGTTATTCATGGTGGTAAAAAAACATTGTTATTGGTTTCAACCAAAAGGTGAAGCACAATTAAATCTGAAAGTATGGAAACAAGTTATGCGGGCTCTTAGAAGAGCACAGCAGTTAGGGGACCCTATTCCTATGGGGGTATGGTCATTATGCAATTTAATCTCCACAGCAATTGCCCTGTTTCAGTCGGACTCTGAACACAGTACAGATTATGAAAGGTCTGTTTTCAATGGGGAACACAGGGGCTATGAGTCAGCGGGAGACTTACAAGATTGGCCTCTTCCTCCCCTACTGATAAAAGATGAGACAAAGCAGGAGGGGGGCGCTGAAATCGTGGGGGAAAAGTTTACATCTGACCCAGAGTCTGATGCTTGGGATGAGGAATTTGATCATGATCGAGATATCTACCATGTCCTTACTGCTCAGATCCAGCAGCTTGCTGAACGGGTTGATGCACTGCAAATTCCCATGGGAAAAAAGCAACCTGATCAGAGCAGGAATTACTATAGT
This sequence comes from Miniopterus natalensis, assembly GCF_054644295.1. NCBI lineage: Eukaryota > Metazoa > Chordata > Mammalia > Chiroptera > Miniopteridae > Miniopterus > Miniopterus natalensis. Next base: position 66,737,738 of record NC_142103.1, read on the forward strand.
CTTCCTGAGCTGGGAATCAAAGCCTGAGTTTCTACAGGTTCTCTTCTGAAGCCAAGTGTCCCTCCACTCCCATTCTCTCAAATGCCTGTGGGGCCTGTACAATTCGCTTTTCCAGTTAAACCAAATAATCTGACAGTTCAAAAGTTATTAAATGATCAAGGAGCTCACGCTGCTGGGGATAGTGATGACTTTTCACAATTCATGGGCTTTCCTATTGTCAGACAAGGGTTTGGTCCCCAGCCCAGCTTTCCTCAAGGAGGGACAAATGTTAATTTTATGCCTGTCGAATATAAGGTTTTGAAAGCCTTTAAAGAGGCCATCTCTAGTTATGGAATGCATTCCAGCTATGTTACTGGCTTGCTTAATAATTTTGCTATAGAACATAAGCTTATTCCAATGGATTGGGAGACATTAGCAAGGACTGTTTTAGAACCAGGAGAATATCTACAATTCAAAACATGGTGGAAAGAGGAGGCAGAGCATATTGCTCGAGTCAATGAACAGCAAAATCCCCCCAGACCAACTATGGAAGAATTAACGGGTATGGGACAACATAGCTCTTTGCAATAGCAAGCTCAGCTAGACGATCCTGCTTTAGTGCAGATTTGAGGAGTCTGTCTGCGTGCATGGAATAGAGTCAAGCCTCCCAGTTTTAATCCTTTATAATTTACAAAACTGGTTCAGAATATTAACAAGCCTTATACTGATTTCTTATCATGACTTAGAAAGGCTGTTAATCAGGCTGTAGCAGACCCCAATGTGCAGGACATTCTGCTGAGAACATTATCTTATGAAAATGCTAACTGAATGTCAAAAGCCTCTTCTCCCTCTTAAGGCACAAGAGGCCCCTCTAGATGAATTTATAAAAGCTTGTCATGATATTGGTTTGCCATCTCATCATGCCCACCTATTAGCTAGTGCTTTGAAAGATGGCTTGCAAAGTGGCACTCAAAGATGTTACAATTGTGGGAAACTGGGACGTTTTCATAAAGATTGCAAGAAAAATAAAGATGGAAGGAATGGAAATGGGAATAGAGCTAGTAATCTGCCTACATCCAGAAATCTGCCCACCGGGTTGTACAGGAGATGTGGAAAATGCTTTCACTGGATGAATGAATGCCAATCTAAAAGAGATAAACAAGGGAATGTCCTGTCAGAAAACTACAGATCGGGCCCCAAGGCCCGGGGCCCCGGGGAAAACAATATGGGCTTTCAACAATGCCAATCTCAGGGAGAAATCAATTACCCTTCCATGCCCACACCAATGTTTCAGAACTAATGCCTGCTACCCAGGGGAGTGCTGCACTGGACCTTCCTAGTGCACACAGTGTTACACTAGTCCCTGGTGCAGGGGTTCAGAAGTTGCAAACTAATGTGTTTGGTCCTATTCCTAAAAATACTGTAGGACTATTGTTAGGTAGAAGTAGTTTGACAACACAGAAAATTTTAGTGCACACTGGAATTATTGATTCAGACTATTTAGGTGAAATCTTGGTCATGATTAGTGTATCTAAAACTACCAATATTAATGCAGGGGAAAGGATTGCACAGTTGCTTATATTACCATACATTAAAGGGAAAGCTGCACCACTCCAAAGACAAGGAGGGTTTGGAAGCACAGGCAAACATATTCTGGCATACTGTAATTAATGATATACATCCCAAAATGAAATTAAGGGTAAATAATAGGGAATTTGAAGGATTGTTGGACACAGGAGCAGATGTGTCTATTATAGCTTATCAGAATTGGCCAAAAGAATGGCCTTTGCAAACGGTTAGGGCTCAATTTACTGGAATCGGCACACTAACCAATGTATATCAAAGTACTAAAGAATTACAGTGTGTCGGACCAGAGGGACAGATAGGACATTGTCAATTTTATGTGGCTGAGATTCCTTTAAATTCATGGGGAAGAGGTTTGTTGACTCAATGGGGAGTCACTTTAGAGATTCCTACTATATCTAAATCTGAAAGACAGTTCATGCTCAATTGTCATAGTTCTGCAGCTGGAATAGCATTTCCAAATTTAGAGTAGGGGCCCCTGTAGAGCACTTCACTTTACAACTCACCTGGAAAACAGAAAAACCCATCTGGGCGAAACAGTGGCCCCTTCATCAAGAGAAATTAGAAACGCTGCATGACTTAGTACAAGAACAATTACAAGCTGAACATATTGAAACTTCCTCTAGTCCTTGGAATTCTCCTGTGTTTGTGATAAAAAAGAAATCTGGAAAATGGAGAAAGCTGACTGATCTTAGAAAAGTTAATGAGTGTATTCAACCCATGGGTCCTTTACAGCCAGGAATGCCTTCACCAGCTTTAATTCCACAAAAATGGAGTATCATTATTGTAGATCTAAAAGATTGTTTCTTTACAATTCCCTTGAATCCCAAAGATAGAGAAAAACTTGCCTTTACCATCCCTACACTTAATAACGGAATGCCTAATGAGAGATATCAATGGAGGGTTTTGCCACAAGGCATGTTAAATAGCCCTACTATGTGTCAACAATTTGTGCACCAGCCCCTACAAAAAATCAGAAAAGCTTATCCTGATAGTTTAATCTATCATTATATGGATGATATTTTGTTTGCTCACCCAGAAATGCCTGTTTTACAACAGACCTTTAATATAGCTCAGCAGGAATTGACAGAATATGGGTTATTTATAGCTCCTGAAAAAGTTCAAACTACAACACCCTTTAAATATTTGGGTCAATTAATTGAGTCTACTACTATCACACCTCAAAAGGTGACCATTAGAAGAGATAGTCAAAAAACGCTCAATGATTACCAAAAATTATTAGGAGATATCAATTGGATATGACCATCCTTAGGGATCCCTACATATGCATTGACTCATCTCTTTCAAACTTTAGAAGGCCCACCAGAACTAGATAGTCCACGGGAATTAGCCCATGAAGCAGAAACGGAATTAAACTGGATCGAACAGCATGTTCAAAGGGCTCAGATACATCATATAGAGTCAATGAAAAATTTCCAGTTGCTAATATTTCACACCCCACATTCTCCTACAGGATTGCTAGTACAAGCTATGAATATTATTGAATGGGTATTTTTGCCACATCGTAGTCAGAAGAAAATGGAAGAGTATATTTCAAAAATATGTTATATAATTATCCGGGGTCACAATCATTTAAGAAATTTAACTGGGAGAGACCCTGACGTAATTATTGTGCCATTCAATAACGCACAAATTCTAACATTGTGGCAATTAAATGAAGATTGGCAAATTGCCTTGTCTGATTTTCTTGGAAAAATTTGTAATCAATATCCCAAAGATAAATTATTTCAATTTCTAAAGAAAACACAATGGATATTATCTTCTATAGTTCAAAAGGAACCCTTTAAGGGACCTACATTTTATACTGATGCTAATAAGGCTGGAATGATTGGGTATTCTGGGGAAAATATTTCCCGAGTAGTAAAAACCTCTCTAACCTCTGTCCAGCAGGTGGAACTATCAGCCATTATCCTATTACTTCAAGAACAAGAACAAATACTTAATATAGTTACTGACTCCCAGTATGCTGAACTCACAGTTAAACATATAGAAACAGTCACTATTATTGAGGATTCCTCATCAATTAATTTGTTGTTTTTGCAATTACAGCAGTTAATTCATGCACGTAAATGCCCACTCTATATCACCCATATAAGGGAACACACACAACTTCCTGGACCCATGGCAGCAGGTAATCATGAAATAGATCAAAAATTGATTGGATAAGTTTTAAAAGCCACAAAGGCTCATGCCTTACATCACCAGAATGCAAGGGCCTTAAAAGATGATTACCATATTTCCCGGAAGCAGGCTCATCATATTCTGTGTCATTGCTCTATCTGTACACAAATCCAAGGGCCGCGAATGCCAGAAAAGGTAAATCCTTGAGGCATCACTAGTAATGATTTGTGGCAAATGGATGTAACACATTTGTCTGAGTTTGGAAAGTTGCAATATATACATCATACTATAGATACTTATTCTGGATTAACTTGGGCGACCCCCTTGCCTAATGAAAGAGCTGATTCTGTTATAACACATCTTGAGGCTTTTGCAGTGATGGGTCTGCCTAAAGCCATTAAGACAGACAATGGACCTGCATACCTGGCAAGCAAAATGCAACACTTCTTTTCTAAATATTATATACAACATGTTACAGGCATTCCTTATAATCCATAGGGGCAAGCAATTATTGAATGAGCTAATAGAACCCTCAAGGAGATGCTGCAAAAACAAAAAGGGGGAATAAGGACTCAGTCACCTAGACAGAGAATTGCAAGAGCTCTCTTTACTATTAATTTTTTGAATAAAGACACTCAGGGTGCTATTGCAGCTGAAAAACATTGGACTCGCGAGAGTTCTCCAGAAGTACATCAACCTGTATTTATGAGAGATGTTTTAACAAATACCTGGATCCCCGCTGAAGTTTTGCTGTGGGGCCGTGGTTATGCTTACGTTTCCACAGGTCAACAGAAGTATTGGACGCCGGAAATCAAGATTAGACATGAGCAAGTGAAGGAGGAGTGAATTTAACAACTTAACTTGAAGCATGCAGAAGTTAGATCTTCATGCACATACCATCACTGTCCCTTTGCCTCAAACACAAAGGGCTACGGTTTCTACTTGGGGCCAACTAAAAAAGATGAATCAGAAAGCTGAACAAGTGTTGCAAGAGGCTGGACAGCCAGTAAATGCAACTACCTTTTTCCTTGCCATGCTTGCTGTTATTTCCACACAGGTAATGCCTATCCAAGCAGAAAACCACACTTATTGGGCATACGTCCCTAATCCACCCATAAACAGGGGAGTAGGGTGATGGGATTCTACTATTCCTATTTATACTATGAAACATCGTGTATGCCAGGACCTTTTGATACTCGAGGTCCAATAGCTCCTCATGAAGAGGGGATGATTATTCCCTTTTATGAAGTAAGAGTAGAGGGTCTACCCATATGCATAGTAGTTTCTGAGCATTGCTTAAAAGTACAGACTGCTGCCTGGGTGTCTATAGTCCGAAATTCTACTTGGAAAGATGAAAAATCAAGGAAATTATTTTTACTCCAGGGAAAAAACCTTTAGTGGCAACATCAGCAGCAGCAGCCTGCCCTCTCCTGAATGGCCACCATGCAGTACTACTACGGCAACATCTTTGAGTGATTGAGTACATTGGGAACAATGTAGAGGTGAAGTAGCTCGGGTTCTTATTAATACTTCCTATGGGACTGTCATTGATTGGAGCCCTCATGGTTCTGCCTGAGCGAAGGGTCAAGGTTCAGACTTACGGTGGTGTTCTGATGGTCAGGGTAATGTATCTACACGTGGTAATGGCACCATCCAGTGGCATGAGGGAAGCATGTCTGCAAGTGCTCTACATCTAATCGGTGGTGGGCCCTTTCAGTCCCACCTATGGAAACTGATGAATGCATTAAACCCTATGTATGCTTGGAATGGGAATATATGGCAAAACATTATGACTAATCAAACTTAGTTACAATTTACAAGGAACTTGACACATTGGACAAAGCTTGTGTCCGATTGCCATATCTTATAATGATTGGGCAGGTATTATGGGCAGGAATTCTACTAATTATACTCTAACTTGTCATAATTGTTCTTTTTATATTTGTATGAATTTCTCCACCCCTTTTAATAGTTCTTTACAGGATATTTATCTGCTGAAAGCGCGTTCTGGGATATGGATACCAGTCCAACTGTCCTGTCCTTGGCAAGATTCTCTAACCATGATGTTGTTTCAACAATTGGTAGAATACATGAAAAGAGGCAAAAGAATGATTGACATGATCATTACCCTTATCATGGGGCTTATAGCTGTCACTGTCACGGCAGCTACGGCTGGAGTAGCCTTGCACCAAAGCGTGCAAACTGTACATTATATACAACAATGGCATACTAACTCTGAGCAGTCACGGATGTCTCAGAGGCGGACTGATTCTGAAATTAATGCTAGACTAGGAGATTTAGAACAAGCTGTAGTTATGTTAGGAGATCAAATAGTTAGTTTACAACGTCAGATGCACCTTAAATGTGATTGGAACACGTCTACCTTTTGTGTCACTCCTATTCCTTGGAATCAAACACACTTTCCTTGGTCTATATTACAAAAACATTTGATATACCACGCACATAACATGACTGAAGAAATTGGGGAATTACAAAAACATATTTCTACTACTTTTCAAAATCAACTACAACTAGTTTCTGGGACTGATTCAATAACAGAGATGCAGGAAGGCTTACAAAAATTAAATCCTCTTAATATTCTTAAAGCAATGGGAGGAGGTATAGCTGGAATTTTCATTTGCTGTTGTGTTGCTTTTTGTCTCCTATACATAGTCTGGAGAGGAGCTTGCTGATCGCAAAACTTAACCACCAAAGGACAGCAGAAAACAGCTGCCTTCTCTATCCTGCTTCATCAAATTCAGCAAAAACAAAAAGGGGGAAATGTAGGAAAAGGTCAGCAAACAACAAACAAACTCTGAAGGCGCTGGGTAGCAAGCTTCCCCAGAATCGCAGAAATCCCCTTGAAAATGAGGGAAACATTTCTGCCAGGAACTGAAAACAGATCCTTATCGTTCTGGGAAGCTTGCCCCGAGGAGAGTTATGGCCTTAAGAACAAATGTGAAGCATTAGCACAAAACAAAGCCATTTGCTCATGTGCATTTTATAGTTTCTAATGATCATTATCTTTCACACATGCCTTTCTGTAGCTCACAATAAAAATCACTGGATGGTGAGGAGGGTTATTGCAGCGCTTCCAGAGCCTCAACCCTCTGCATCTCCACCTAAATTCTACATTCTCCTTGTCTCGAGTTTCTTCGCATCCCGCAAGCACAACAGAGGACTTTAGGGGAAAAAATGAAAAAAGAGATAAATAACATAAACAAAAATCAGACAGAAATAAAAAATGCTGTATCTGATATGAAGAATACACTGGAAGGAATTAAAAGCAGGACCCTTGAAGCAGAGGGTAGAATAAGTGACTTAGAAGACAAGGTAGAAAAAAATCACTTATTCAGAGCAGAAAACAGAAAAAAACACTTAAAAAGCATGAGGACAGTCTAACGGAGCTTTGGGACAACATAAAGCAAAACAACATTCGCATTACAGGAGTGCCAGAGGGGGAGGAAACAGAGCAAGGGATAGAGAACTTGGTGGAGGAAATAATGACAGAAAATGTCCCAATGCTGGTGATGGAGAAAGCCACATAAGTTCAGGAAGCACAGAGGGTTCCAAACAAGAGGGACCCGAAGAAACCCACTTGAAGAAACGTCATAATTAAAATGGCAAATGGCAATTACAAAAAGAAAATATTAAGGGCTGCAAGACAGAGACAAGGAGTGACATACAAGGAACACCCATAAGGTTGACAGCTGATTTCTCAACAGAAACTCCTCAGGGCAGAAGGGAGTGGCATGAAGTTCTCCAAGTAATGAAAACCAAGAACATGCAACCAAGATTGCTTTATCCAGCAGGGCTATCATTTAAAATTGAAGGTGAAATAAAGAGCTTCCCAGACAAAAAAAGGCTGAAGGAGTTCAGCACCACCAAACTAACATTGCAAGAAATGCTAAAAGGACTGCTTTAAGAAAAAGAAAGAATAGTGAGAGAAAGGTACATCAGCATAAAGGGGAAAAATGGCATTAAATAAGTTGATGTCAATAGTAACCTTAGCCCGGCAAGGCATGGCTCAGCGGTTGAGCATCGACCAAGGACCCAGGCGATCAGGGTTCGATTCCCAGTAAGGGGACATACCAGGGTTGCAGGCTTGATCCCCGGTCGGGGGCGTGCAGGAGGTAGCCGATCAATAGACTAAAAAAACAATACAAAAAATCAATAAAACCAAACGTTGGTTCTTTCAAAAGGTAAATAAGATTGATGCACCTTTAGCCAGATTCACAAGAAACAAAGAGAGAGGACCCAAATAAATAAAATCAGAAATGAAAGAGGTAGTATAAGAACTGATCCAACAGAAATACAAAGGATTGTAAGCAAATACTATGAGCAACTCTATGCCAAAAAATTGGACAACATGGGGGAAATGAACAAATTCCTAGAAGCATACAGCCTTCCAAAGCTGAATCAAGAAGAGGTAGAAAACCTGAATAGGCCAATAACAACTAATGAAATTGAAGCAGTAATCAAAAAACTCCCAGTAAACAAAAGTCCTGGACCAGATGGATTTACAGGCGAGTTTTACCAATCATTCAAAGAAGAATTAACACATATTCTATTCAAACTATTCCAGAAAATTCAAGAGGAGGGAAAACTCCCAAACTCTTTTTATGAGGCCAGCATCATCCTAATCCCAAAACCATATGAGGATACTTCAAAGAAAGAAAATTACAGGCCAATATCCCTGAAGAACACAGATGTTAAAATCTTCACTAAAATACTAGGAAACAGGATGCAGCAATACATTAAAAGGATAATACATCATGACCAAGTGGGAATTATTCCAGGGATGCAAGGCTGGTACACCATCTGAAAATCAATTAATGTGATACATCACATAAACAAAATGAAGGACAAAAATCATATGATCATATCAATAGATGCAGAAAAAGCATTCAACAAAATCCAGCACCCATTTATGATAAAAACTCTCAGCAAAGTGGGAACAGAGGGATCATACCTCAACATAATAAAGGCCATATATGACAGACCTACAGACAACATCAAACTCAATGGGCAAAAACTAAAACGATTTCCATTAAAAACAGGAACAAGACAGGGATGTCCACTTTCACCACTCTTATTCAACATAGTACTGGAAGTTCTCGCCATAGCAATCAGAGAGGAAGAAAACAAATTGGAAAGGAGGAAGTAAAACTGTTATTATATGCAAGTGACATGATATTGTACATAGAAAACCCTAAAGACTCCATCAAAGTACTACTAGATTTGATAAATGCATTTGGCAAGGTAGCTGGACACAAAATAAACATCCAGAAATCAATGGCATTCTTATACACCAACAATGAACTTTCAGAGAGAGAAACTAAAAAAAAACACCATTTACCATTGCAACTAAAAAAATAAGATACCTAGGAATAAACTTAACCAAGGATGTAAAAGAACTGTACTCAGAAAACTACATGACACTGAAAAAAGAAATAGAGGAAGATTTAAACAAGTGGAAGAATATACCATGCTCATGGATTGGAAGAATTAATATCATTAAAATGTCCATACTACCCAAAGCAATTTATAAATTCAATGCAATTCCTATTAAAATACCAATAGCGTATTTCACAGGCTTAGAACAAACATTTTGAAAATTTATGTGCAACCAAAAAGTACCCCGAATAGCTGCAGCCATCTTGAGAGAAAAGAACAGAGTGGGAGGGGGGACCACATTACCAGATTTCAAATTGTATTACAAAGCCATTGTAATCACAATGGCATGGTATTGGTACAACAACAAGCATATAGATCAATGGAACAAAACAGAGACCCCAGAAATAGACCCACGCCATTATGGTCAGTTAATATTTGACATAGGAAGCAAGAGTATCCAATGGCATAGAGACAGTCTCTTCAATAAGTGGTGCTGGGAAAATTGGACAGATACATTCAAAAACCTGAAACTGGACCAGCAACTTTCACCATACACAAAAATAAACTCAAAATGGAAAAAGGACTTAAATGTAAGTCACGAAACCATAAAAATCCTGGAAAAAAACATAGGCAGTACAGTCACAGACATCCCACGTAGTGGACTTTTCACTGATACATCTCCTAGGATAAGAGAAACAAAAGAAAAAATAAACATATGGGACTACATCAAACTCAAAAGTTCCTGCACATCAAAAGAAAACAGCCTCAAAATACAAAGGAACCCCACAGTCTGGGAAAACATATTTGTCAAGGATGTGTCTGATAAGGGGCTAATTTCCAAAGTGTACAAAGAACTCATATTACTCAGCCAGAGGAAGACGAACAACCCACTTAACAAATGGGCAAAGGACTTGAATAGACACTTCTCTGAAGGGGACATACGGATGGCCAAGAGACTCATGAGAAAATGATCAAAGTCGCTAATCATCCGAGAGATGCAAATTAAAACCACAATGTTGTATCACTTCACATCTGTCAGAATGGCTGCCATCAACAAATCAACAAACCACATGTGCTGGTGAGGGTGTGGAGAAACGGGAACCCTGGTACACTGCTGGTGGGAATGCAGGCTGGTGCAACCATTATGGAAAACAGTATGGAGGTTCCTCAAAAAATTCGAAATGGAGCTGCCTTTTGACCCAGTGATTCCAGTCATAGGAATGTATCCTAAGAATCCTGAAACACTAATCAGAAAGAATATTTGCATCCCTATGTTCATAGCAGTGCAATTTACAATAGCTAAGATCTGGAAACAGCCCAAGTGCCCATCAGTAGATGAGTGGATAAAAAAGCTGTGGGACATTTACATCATGGAATACTACGCAGCTGTAAAGAAGAAGTATTCCATACCCTTTGGGACAGTATGCATGGACCTGGAGAAAATTATCCTAAGTGAAATAAGCCAGGCAGAGAAAGACAAACATCACATGATCTCGCTTATACGTGGAATCTAATGAACTTAATAAACTGATGAACAGAATAGATTCAATGACATGGAAGCATAGATCAGACTGATGAATGTCAGAGAGATGGAAGAGGGTGGGTGGGTGGAGGGGGAGAGAGTAACAAAAGAATTTATATGCATATATGCACAACCAAAGGGCATGGGCAGTGGTGGGGAGAGGGACTGGGGAGGGGATGGGACAGGGTGGAATGGGTCATTGGGGAGAAAAAGGGACACCTGTAATATTTTAAACAAAAATAAAATTTAAAAATTAAAAAAAAAAAAAACTGATTATCATGCTTCTGTTTTAAAAATGTGTTTTTACTGTTTTTTTTTTGTTTGTTTTTTTTTTTTTTTAGAATGAGTAATAAAGAAGGAGAGAAAAAGAGAGAAACATTGATGTGAGAGATAAACATCAATGGGTTACCTCCGGCATGCACCCTGATCATGGATCAAACCCAAAACCCAGATATGTGCCCGAACTAGGAATCAAGTTGGTGACCTTTTGGTGCATGGAATGATGCTAAACCAACTGAGCCACTCTAACTGGGCACCTTTTTTACAACTCATGATAGATGAGCAACATCTATCACTGATATATATGTTACATATAATATATGTTACATATAATATATATGTAAACATAACCATCATCATTGGTTAATTACATGTAATACACAAAGTGTTGGATATCCTGTAAGAGCAAATAAATATTGAATGATGTTCATTTAGATCCACATCACTGTCCAATATCTACAATATAGACCCAAATTACTTCAGTCACAGATAAGATGGCAATCGTGCAAGATGAGACCCCATGACATTTGCTGAGATGGCTATTGGACATAAACAGCCACCTTGTGCTTGAACATTCATCATGATATACATCCTGACAACCCAAAATATGTAGCACAAATAATGATATAGGAGAACATAGGACAAGAAAATATCCAAAATACAGGAGAAGGGATTAAGTAAAAAACATACATATATACACATATATATCTCAATAACATATACACAGACAACAGTGTGGTGATAGCTAGTGGAAGAGGAGGGTGGGGAGTTTGTACAGGTGGGCACATTTTGGGGAAAATGGAGATAGAAATAGACTCTGCTTAGTGCAATGGGTGTATGATGCAGTGGGAAATGATGTTTTATCAAGTTGTACACTTGAAACTTGTATGGTTTCAAGAACAAATGTCACCCCAATAAATTCAATAAATTAAAAAAATACAGGAGAAGTTTGACATGATATAGGAGCAAAGTGCAATGTTGAATTAGCAGGCAGATGTGACTGATGTATGAGTTACTAATAATGTTGCCCAATATGATAATTATGACATAGAAGGTGGACAATGTCAGATCAAGCTTAAACACTGGTATATGAACAATCAAACTGTGGTGCTTACTCAGATGGACATAATGACTAATGAAAAAACCAAAATAAAAATCAAATGTCAAATCAGTTGAATGTCAGATGATAGTGGTGGAAATTTAATTGTCTTAATCACCATATTTTCTCTGATCAGTAGGTACATCGCATCTTGCAGCAAGATGGATGCTAAATCTAACTTCCAACAGTCTAAAATTTTGGGTACTTCCAAAATTCTATTCAGTGTTTCATTATGTCTAAAATTTTAGATTTTTTAAGTAAATAAATGTTATTCAAATGGATTTTAAAAAGAAAATATCTTCAGGTGTAGATACTGTTATGGGTTGAATTATGCCACTTCAAAAAGAGATGCTTAAGTTCTAGCTCCTGGTACCTGTAAATGTTACCTTTTTGGGTAATAGAGTCTTTGCAGGTATAATCAAGTTTAAAAATCCAATTAAAAAATGGGCAAAGGACATGAATAGACACTCTTCCAAAGAGGAGTGTCTCATATGCTATGAGACATACGAAAATATGTTCAATGTAACTAGTCATCAGAGAGATGCAAATTAAAATCACAATGACCTATCACCTCATACTTGTCAGAATGGGTATCATCAATAAATCATCAAATGACAAGTGTTGCTGAGCATGTGGAGAAAAGGGAACCCTGGTATATTGGTGATGGTAGTGCAGACTGGTGCAGCCACTATGGAAAACAGTATGGATTTTTCTCAAAAAATTAAAAATAGAACTGCCATTTGACCCATTGATCCCACTTCTAGGAATATATCCTAAGAATACCAAAACACCAATCCAAAAGAATATATGCACACCGATGTTCATAGCAGCACAATTTACAATAGCTAAGATCTGGAAACAGCCCAAGTGCCCATCAGTAGATGTGTGGATAAAAAAGCTGTGGTACATTTACACATGGAATACTATGCAGCCATAAAAAAGAAGAATCTCATACCCTTTGGGATGGCATGAATGGACCTGGAGAGTATTATGTTAAGTGAAATAAGCCAATCAGAGAAAGACAAGTACCACATGATGTCACTCATATGTGGAATAAGGAACAGAATAAATTGACACATAAAATAGGACCACAGACATGGAAGTATGCAACAGACTGACAGATCTCAGAGGGAAAGCAGGAAGGAAGAAGGAAAGATGTTAACCAAAGAACTTATAAGCATATATGAACATCCCACAGACATAGAGAATAGACAGGTGGGGACCTGGGGAGGGATGGGAGATGGGTAGAGGGGAGTAAGGGAGGAGAAGTAGGGGACATCTGTAATACTCTCAATAAAATAAATAAATAAATACAGTGTATTAATGCTAAAAAAGGAAAACAAATACAATGCTGAAAAGCAGATGTCAAAGCACATGTGTAAATGACTCTATGGTATATAAATATCTCTCTCTGTAGTTTTATCACCTGAAGAAGATGCACACTCAGAAAAACCCAGATATTATCAGTCAGCCATGATATATGAGTAGACACCCATAGTACAGTGTGCTGATAGTCATCTGTTAGAAATAGAGAATAGTAATTTACAAGTATCTAACTATCCTGGGTCTGTAGCCAACATTGTATTTGAGAAGACTGCAATGATATATAAGTTTAAATAACTGAGCATGTCAGGAAAATAATGACTCATGAGCTAGTAATCATATGATGTTGGCTTAAAGCTCCAGTACAGGTACACAATGTCATGGTGAATGTAAGGTAAACTGTATATGACATGGAAGTTATAAGCCTTGGCTCTATTCAAAGAGTCATGATATGGAGAAAAGATGACCATGTTAAGTGCTCAAATAGCCATAATATATGGGCAGACATAACTGATATATGCTTTAAAATCATGATAATGACATCATGGCCATGGTTCAGGATCATGTGCATAACCTCTTCTTATATAGGTGCAGATGCATATGATTCAGAAACAGAAGGCCATGGTCCATACTTGGATGTCTTAAAGTACAAAGACTCGGAGTGGCAAAGGCATACTGCAGGGGAGGAAAACCATAGAGATAACTTAAATATCAGATCAGTTGCCTATGATTTATGCTAAGATGACCATGAGATGTGCTCAGGTTATGGTATGACCCTGGCACAGAAAATTATAGTATAAGTTCAGACTGCCATGACATATAAACCTTGGAATGTGCTCAGATTACCATGGTGCTGAATAATGTGCCTATGGCCCTGAAGTTGGGGACTATAGTGAATGTTCAAATGACTATAATGTATTAGCAGTTGGCCATGTTATACAACCAAACATGATATTTGTTTGTGTTGATGTCCATTATGCAGGAATATTAAAGTTACTGTAAAGGTAACTTTAAAGGTTCAAAAAATTGCAGAAGACGAAGCAGAGACCAAAGGCCATAGTGAAGAGTCAGATAATTATAATGAAACAATCATGACACAATTTCATAGAGAGAAAGACATAATGTGGAAGAAAATATCATAGTATTGGAGCATATAGTCCTTAGGTCAAAGTAGACAATCATAATATTTTTTTTTAAAAAACAAATATTCATGATAGGTGTCCAAAGTACATGAAAAGACATGTTAATGTAGCTATGGTACATGAAAAAAATGGCCAGGATACAGGAACACGTGGCCCTAAGTATAAAAGAATACAATCATGCTGTGTGCGCAGAATACTACAGTACACAGGCAAACAAATATGTAAAGGGATCAGATGGCTACAGCAAAGAACAAAGAAAAGAAACAAAGAACCATGGTACAGGAAAAGACCTCCAAGATGCTAGTGAAGATAGTCATAATATACCAATATTAAGTAATTATGCAAGGGGAAAACCTTTAACCTCTCAGAAGACACAGGAAAAGTTTGCTAATTTAGGGAGAGCTAACATCTGATCAGGTTACAGAATAGTTCACAAGACACAAAATTCCTAGTCTCATAAAGACAACCCAAATAAGGGCTGGGGCAAGAGACAGATTATAAAGAGGTAATCCCAGTCCCAATTCTTGTATTTTAAGAATACAGAGAAATAGCATCACACCCACTCAGACTACAACACAATACTCAACAAAATAGACATGATGCTCACATTTAAGGGGTTGATAGTTTACTGGGAGAACAGGAAATTGTAGCAAAGTATGATAAAATTACTCTGGCTGGTGTGACTCAGCGGTTAGAACATCAGTCAGCTTATGCACTAAAGGGTCATGAATTCAATTCCCAGTCAAGGATACATACCTGGGATGTGGGTTCACTCCCTGCCCCTAGTCAGGGCATATGCTGGATGCAACCAGCTAATGTGTCCCTCTCATATCATGTTACTCATTCTCTCTCTCTCTCCCACACTCTCTTTCTCTCCCCACTCCATCCCTTCCATTCTCTTTGAAAAGCAATGGAAAAAATAGCCTCAGGTGAGGATTAAAAAATTGTATAATAAAAGTGCAATAATAGGACAAATACAGAGTGCTATGACAATATAGAAAAGATGTTTAAAATACATTTTTATTGCTCCAGCTGGTTTGGCTCAGTGGCTAGAGTGTCAGCCTGAAGACTGAAGGATCACAGGTTCGAATCTGGCCAAGGGCATGTACATTGGTTGCAGGCTCAATCCCCAGCCCTGGTCAGGGCACCTGGAGGAGGAAACTGATCGATATCTCTCTCTCACATTGATGTTTTTTTTCTCTCTTTCTCTCCCTTCCACTCTCACTGAATATCTATGTCCAAGGGTTATGCTTGTAAACATGTAAGTTCTTTGATTAATCTCTCCACACCCACTCCCCCATCCTACCTTCCCTCTAAGATCCCTCAGTCTGTTCCATGCTTTTAGGTCTCTGGATCTATTTTGTTCATCAGTTTATTTTGTTTATTACATTCCACATATGAGTGAGATCGTATAGCACTTGTCTTTCTCTGACTGGCTTATTTCACTTAGTATGATACTCTCCCATTCCCTCCATGCTGTCCCAAAGGATAAGAAATCCTTCTTTTTTATAGATACACAGTATTGCATGGTGTAAATGTCCCTCAGCTTTTTTATCTACTCATCTACTGATGGGCACTTGGGCTGTTTCCAGATCTCAGCTATTATAAATAGTACTGCTATGAACATGGAGGTGCAAAAGTTCTTTCTAATTGGTGTTACGGGATTCTTATGATATATTTCTAGAATTGGGATCAATAGGTCAAATGGCAGTACAATTTTTAATTTTTTGAGGAAACTCCATACTGCTTTCCATACTGGCTCCAATAGTCTGCATTCTCACCAGCAGTATACTAGGGTTTCCTTTTCTCCACACCCTCACCAGCACTTATTCATTGATTTGTTGATGGCAGCCGTTCTGACAGGTGTGAAGTGATATCTCATTTAGATCTTTCTGATGATAAGTGAATGAGCATTTTTTCATATGCTTCTTGGCCATCTGTATGTTCTCTTTGGAGAAGTTTCTATTTAGATCCTTTACCCATTTTTTCTTTGGATTGTTTGACTTCCTTTTGTTAAGTTGTATGAGTTCCTTATATATTTTGCATATTAACCCTTTATTAAATGTGTCATTGGCAAATATGTTCTTCCATAAAATGGGTTCCCTTTTCATTTTCTTGATGATTTCTTTTGCTGTGCAGAAGCTTTTTATTTTGATGTAGTCCCATTTGTTTATTTTCTCCTTAGTTTCTCTTACCCTAGGAGATGTATTGGCAAACATATTGCTATGAGAGATGTCTGAGATTTTGCTGCCTACATTTTCTTCTAAGATTTTTCTGGTTTCACGGTTTACATTTAAGTCTTTTCTCCATTTTGACTTTATTTTTGTGTATGGTGAAAGTTGGTGGTCTAGTTTCATTTTTTTGTATGTACCTGTCCAATTTTCCCAACAACATTTATTGAAGAGACTGTCTTTACTCCATTGTATGTTCTTGCCTCCTTTTTCAAATATTAATTGATCATAATGGCATGGGTTGATTTCTGGGTTCTCTGTTCTGTTCCACTGATCGATATGTCTGTTCTTGTGCCAGTACCAGGCTGTTTTGATTATGGTGGCTTTGTAGTATAGCTTAATATCTGGTATTGTGATCCCTCTAACTTGGTTCTTCTTTCATAAGATTGCCATGGCAATCAGGGGTCTCCTTTGGTTCCATCTAAATTTTTGAAGTGTTTGTTCTAGATCTGTGAAATATGCTGCTGGTATTTTAATGGGGATTGCATAAAATTTATAGATTCCTTTGGGTAGTATGGACATTTTAATGATATTAATTCTTCCAATCCATGAACATGGTATATTCTTCCACTTGTTTATATCTTCCTCTATCTCGTTTTGCAACATCCTAGAGTTTCCCCAATACAGGTATTTCACCTTCTTGGTTAAGTTTATTCCTAAGTATCTCAATTTTTTAGTTGCAATAGTAAATGGGATTTTTTTTTTAGTTTCTCTTTCTGAGAGTTTATTATTGGTGTATAAAAATACCATTGATTTCTGGTTCTTAATTTTGTATCCTGCTACCTTGCCAAATTAATTTATCAAATCTAGTAGTTTTTTGGTGGAGTCTTTAGGATTTTCTATGTACATTATCATATCACCTGTAAATAATGACAGTTTTACTTCCTCCCTTCCCATTTAGACGCCTTTTATGTTTTCTTCTTATCTGATCGCTGTGCCAAGGACTTCCAATACTATGTTGAATAAGAGTGATGAAAGTGGACACCCTTGTCTTTTTCCTGCTCTTAGGGAAAATGGTTTTAGTTTTTGCAAATTGAGTAAGATGTTGGCTGTAGGTATGTCATATAGGGCCTTTATTATGTTGAGGCATGATCCATCTATTCCTACTTTTATGAGAGTTTTTACCAAAAATGGGTGTTGGATTTTATCAAATGCTTTTTCTGCATCTATTGATATGATCATGTGATTTTTGTCTTCCAATTTGATAATGTGATGTATCACGTATATTGATTTGTGAATATTGTACCAACCTTGCATCCCTGGAATAAATCCCACTTGGTCATGGTGTCTGATCTTTTTAATATATTGCTGAATCCAATTTGCTAACATTTTGTTGAGGATTTTATCACCTATGTTGATCAGGGACATTGGCCTGTAATTCTCTTTCTTTGTAGTACCTTTACCTGGTTCTGGAATTAGGTTGATGCTGGACTCATTAAAAGAGTTTGGAAGTGTTCCTTCCTCTTAGGTTTTTCGGAATAGTTTGAGGAGGATAGGTATTCTTCTTTGAATATTTGGTAAAACTCCCCTGTGAAGCCATCCAGGCCAGGGTTTTTGTGTGCTGGGAACACTTTGATTACTGCTTCAACTTCAGCAGTTATCAGCCTATTCAGATTTTCTGACCATTTCTGATTGAGTTTTGGAAGGTTGTATTTTTCTAGGAATTTGGCCATTTCACCCAGGTTGTCCAGGTTGGTAGCATATAGTTGCTCAGAGTATTTTCTTAAAATCCTTTGTATTTCTGTTGGTTCCGTTGTTATTTCACCTCTTTCGTTTCTGATTTTATTTATTTGGGTCCTCTTTGTTTTTTGATGAGTCTGGTTAAAGGTTTATCAATCTTGTCCATCTTTTCAAAGAACAGCCTCTTGGTTTTATTGATCTTTTGTATTGTTTTTTAGTCTCTATGTCATTTATTTCCACTCTGATCTTTATTATTTCCTTTCTTGTACTTACTCTGGGCTTTTCTTGTTCTCCTTCTAAGTTTTCAAGTGGTAGGAGTAAAGAGCCTATTAGTAGTTTCTTTTTTTGTTTTTTGAGGTAGGATTGTGGTGCTATGAACTTCCCTCTCAGAACTATGTTGTGTCCCATAGATTTGGAGTTGTGAGTTCGTTTTCATTTGTTTACAGGAAATTTTGATATTTTTCTTGATCTTTTTGGTAACCCATTCATTGTTTAATGACATGATATTTAGCCTCCATGTGTTTGAATGTTTTTTAGTGTTTTCATTGTAGTTGATTTCTAATTTCATGGCACTGTGTCCTGAAAAGGTGCTTGATATGATTTCGATATTCTTGAACTTGTAGAGACTTGTTTTGTGTCCTAGCATGTGATCTATCTTTGAGAATGTCCCATGTGCACTTGAGAAGAATGTATATTCTGCATCTTTGTGGTGGAATGTTCTGTAAATGTCAATTAAATCTATCTGATCTAGTGTGTCATTTAAGGTCACTGTTTTCTTGTTGATTTTTTTGTCTGGGTGACCTAGCCAGTGAAGTGAGTGGGGTGTTAAAGTCCCCTAGTATAACAGTATCACTGTCAATATTTCTCTGAAAGTCCTCTAGAAGTCTTTTTGTTTATTTAGGGGCTCCTACATTGGGTGCATATATGTTTATCAGGGTTATATCCTCTTGTCGGATTGAGTCCTTAAGTATTATGTACTGACCTTTCTTGTCTCTCATTATGGTCTTCATTTTGAAGTCTCTTTGTCAGATATTAGTATTACTCCCCAGCTTTTTTTTTTTCATTCCATTTGCTTAAAAAAAATGTTTTCCATCCCTTCACTGCCATTCTGTGTGAGTCTTGTTTTTAGGTGCTTTTCTTGTGGACAACATATATCTGAGTCATGTTTTCTTATCCATTCAGCCACCCTATGTCTTTTTGTTAAGTCATTTAATCTATTTACATTTAAGATTATTATTGATAAGTACTTACCTATTGGCATTTTAATTCTTTATGCCTATATTTCTCTCTATATATATTTCTACTTCTAATTACTGCAGTTCCTTTAACATTTCCTGAAGAGCTGGTTTGTCAGTGAAAAACTTCTTTAGCCTATTTTGTTGGGGAAGCCCTTTATTTCACCATCTATCTTAAATGGTAGTCTGGCTGGATAGAGTAGTCTTGGTTTCAGATCTTTGTTTTTAATTACCTTGAATATTTTGACATTCCCTGCTGTCCTGTAGTTTGTAATGAGAAGTCAGATGACAGCCTTATGGTAGATCCTTTGTAGGTAACAGATTGCTTTTCTCTATCTTCCTTTAAGCTTCTCTCTTTGTTTTGAATTCTTGGAATTTTAATTATGATGTGTCTGGGTGTGAGTTTCTTTCGGTTCTTCTTACTTGAGGACTCTCTGTGCCTTCTGAGCTTGTGTGACTTTTTCCTTCACCAGGTTAGGGAAGTTTTCTGCCATTATTTCATCAAGCAAGTTTTCTAACCCTTGCTTACTTTCTTCCTCTTCTGACTGTCCTATAATGTGAATATTGTTGTCCCCCAGCTCCCTTAGCTGTCTTCCTGTTTTTTAATTGTTTTTTCTTTATGAGCCTTTGATTGAGTGACTTTTTCTACCTTTCATCTAATTTACTGATCCAATCTTCAGCTTCCTCTAATCTGCTGTTTATTCCTTCCCATGTACTCTTTATTTCTGCTATGTCAGTCTTCATTTCCTTCATAGTTTCCATATATTTTTTCATGCTGTTGTGCATCCTTACAATCAGTATTCCGAACTCTACATCTAATAGATTGCTTATCTCCATTTCATTTAGCTCTTTTTCTGGAGACTTCTCTTGTTCTTTCATTTGGGGCTTGTTTTTTTGTCTCCCCATTTTGGCTGCCTGTTTGGGTTCTATGTATTAGGTAGATCTACTAGGACTCTGTCTTTATGGAGGGTCTCAGGTGCAGGTCAATGTCAGACTCAGTTTGTGACTGGCCTTGAGTACACTGTTTGGAGCTATTAATAACCCTCATCTTGAGGTCTCCTCTGCTGGGGCTGGGGCTGGGTGAGGTTGGACAGGCCAAAGTTGTAAACCAAAGTCTGCTTTTCCAAGGCCCACATCCAGAAGCAGATTAAGCAAAGACTCAGAGAACTCTGAGGTCTGCCTCTACCTAGAGGTTGATTAATCTGATTTTCTTAATGAGCCTCAGACTATAGAAACTCCTCTGGATAGTTTGAGAGGTTTTCCAGCAAGGTGTGTCAATTGCCCCCACCCCCACACCCCAGCAAAAGCAGCAAATTGTCTGCCAGAGAAAGATGTCCTCTGCAGTCTGGAGGAACAACTCAGCACAGGAATCCAGACAGGTGATAGCCAATCTCAATCTCCAGAGCCAACAACCCTTGACTCTCCTCAGATACCTCCAGTCCATTCTGCCTTCCCTCTGCTGGAGCCCAAGGTGAGTGGTTGCTCATGAAACTTGAGGCACTGGTTCCTCAAGAGGGTGCCTGCATTTCCAGCAGTGTCTCCCTGGCAGACAGAAACTCTGCTGATTTTCACAGCTCATTGTTATGTGGGAACCTTTCTCAGTTCTGGTGCTCTTGGCTGGGAAGCCCAGTGTGAATTTTACGCACCAGAGTTCTCAGTGGGTTATCCCCCCCCACAGCTGAGTTATCCCTCTGGACCTTCAGCTGCTGCCTGTGGGAGTCCATCCAGCCCACTTGTGCCTCAGCAGTTCTTACCAATCTCTATGCCATCTCCACTTTACCTCCTTGGTTATGAGGCTGCTCTCCAGTTTGTCTTCATTTGCAGTAGATTACTCATGTTGGTTTTTCTCTTTTATATTTTTAATTCTTGTTTCATCCCAGGAGAGTGTCAATGTAGCTTTAACTCAGTCCGCCACTATCTTTAACCTACTCCAGAAATTTTTAAGTTGATAATTTTGTATGGCCTGCAAATAATGTTATAAATATCCAAATGTCCCTTGGCAGAAAAAATGTTCCTTACCCTTGCTGTATATAAATACACACACATACAACATATATACACATTACTTTGAAATGTATGAAATATTTACTCACATTCATTAATTTGTTTCTTATTAATATTTTTACTAGTTATCTGGTTAAGAATATAAACATTGTGGGTGAGTTCTAGATGGCAAGTTGGGTAGATCTTGAACTCACTTTCTTCCACAAACACCTCAAAATTATAACTAAATATAGAGCAATCATAGCTGAAAAACTACTGAAGACTAGATGAACAGAAGTCTTATAATTAAGATATAGAGAAGCCATGTTGAGACATGGGGGAGGGGCAGAGACAAGATCTGGTCAGTTTTCACACTCGTAGTGTGGCAATTCAAAAATCAAGGAATATCTCAGCCATGGAGTTGCTACCTGAGAAGCGAGGTGTTCGAGCCCCACACTGAGCTCCTTACCATTGGAGACCTGTTCTGGGAAGAGTAGTGCCTTTAAAATCTTACTTTGAAAATCAGCATGGATTTTGCCTGAGAAAGACAAAGGGCAGTTGGAGATCAAGACTCTGTACTTAAAAACCTCATGCACAAACTCACTCACTCCAAGCTCCAGTTGCAGGTAGCAGTTTGAGAATTGCCTGGATCACATAGGAGGGAATTAAATTGCCAGAAGGGTAGGGTTCAATGGGAAACCTCTTGTGAGAGAAGTACTGGCCATCACCATTGATTCTTTCTTTCTTCTTAAATTTACCTTTAATATTGAAAATATTAAAGATGTCTACTTTTTCCTCACTGAACTTTTCCAACCTGCAACCACTGCCCACCCTAGGACTTTGCTACACTATTGTCTGTGTTCATAGGTTATCTATATATGCATAAAAATTCTTTAGTTAATATCTCCCCAACCACCCACCCACCCCCATCTTCCCTATGAGATTAGTCAGCCTGTTCCATGCTTCTATGACATGGAATCTATTTTATTCATCAGTTTATTATGTTCTTTAGATTTCACATAAAAATGAGATCATGTGATATTTGTCTTTCTCTGCCTAGCATATTTTGGTTGGCATAATATTCCTCAGGTCTATCAATACTGTCCCAAAGGATAAAAGATCCTTCTTTTCCACAGCTGCATAGTATTCCATGGTGTAAATGATGCACAGCTTTTTTATCCACTCGCCTACTGATGGGCACTTGGGCTGTTTCCAGATCTTAGCTATTGTAAATTGTGCTACTATGAACATAGGGATGCATATATTCTTTCTGATAAGTGTTTCAGGATTCTTAGGATATATTCCTAGAAGTGTGATCACTGGTTTAAAAGGTAGTTTAATTTTTAATTTTTTGAGGAACTTCCATACTATTTTCCATAGTGCTTGCACGACTATGCATTCTCACCAGCAGTGTACTAGGGTTCCCCTTTCTCAACAGCCTTTCCAGCACATGTCATTTGTTGATTTGTTCATGGTAGCTTTTCTGACAGATGAGAAGTAATACCTCATTGTGGTTTTAATTTTTATCACCCCGATGATTAGTGACTTTGAACATTTTTTCAAATGTCTCTTGACCATCTGTATGTCCTTTTTGGGGAAGTCTCTATTCGGGTGCTGTGTCAATTTATTAATTGGATTTTTTGTCTTCCTTTTATTGAGTTGTATGAGTTCATTGTATACTTTTGAAATTAGCCCCTTATCTGATGTATTCTTGGCAAATATTTTCTCCCATATTGTGGAGTTGCTTTCTATGTTGAGAATGACTTCTTTTGCTGTGCAGATTTTTAGTTTGATGTAGTCCTATTTGTTTATTTTTTCCTTTGTTTCTCCTGCCCTAAGCGAGGTATCAGTGAAAATTCCACTACATGAGATGTCTGTGACTTTACTCCCTATGTTTTCTTCCAGGATTTTCATGGTTTTCCAGTGTGCACATAACTCTTTTATCCATTTTAAATTTATTCTTGTATACGCAGTAAGTTTGTGATCTAGTTTCATTTTTTGCATGTACCGGTCCAATTTTGCCAACATCATTTATTGAAGAAACTGTCTTTCTTTATTGTATGCTCTTCCCACCTTTTTCAAATATTAATTGACCGAAATGGCATGGGTCAATTTCTTGAATCTTTGTTCTGTTTCATTGATCTATATGTCTATTGTTGTAGTAATACCAGCTGTTTTGATGACAATGGCTTTGTAATACAGTTTGAAATATGGTAAAGTGATACCACCAACTCAGATCTTCTTTCTGAAGATGACTGTAGCTATTTGGTGTCTTTTTTGGTTCCATATAAATTTTTGGAGTATTTGTTCTAGTTCTGTGAAATATGCTGTTGTATTTTAATAGGAATTGCATTGAATCTATAGACTGTTTTGGGTGGCATGGATATTTTAATGATAATAATTCTTCCAATCCATGAACAAGAAGTATTCTTCCGCTTGTTTATATCTTCCTCTATTTCTTTTATCGGTGGCCTGCAGTTTTCTGAGTATAGGTCTTTTACACCTTTGGTTAAGTTTATCCTTACGTATCTTATTTTTTTTAGTTTCAATGGTAAATGGTGTTTTTTATTTAAATTTCTCTTTCTGAGAGTTCACTGTTGGTGTATAAAAATGCCATCAATTTCCAGAAGTTAATTTTGTATCCAGCTACCTTGCCAAATAAAATTAACAAATCAAGTAGTACTTTGGTGGAGTCTTTAGATTTTTCTATGTACAATATCATGTCATCTTCAAATAAGGACAGTTTTACTTCCTCCTTTCCAATTTGGATACCTTTTATGTTTTCTTCCTGTCTGATCACTCTGGCAAAGACTTCCAGTGCTAGGTTGAATAATAGTGGTGAAAACGGACAACGCTGTCTTGTTCTTGTTTTTAAAGGAAATGGTTTTAGTTTTTGACCATTGAGTATGATGCTGGCTCTTGTTTTGTCATATATAGCCTTTATTATTTTGAGGTATATTTCCTCTATTCCCACTTTGCTGAGAGTTTTTATCATAAATGGGTGCTGGATTTTGTCAAATGCTTTTTCTGCATCTATTGATATGATCATATGATTTTTGTCCTTCACTTTGTTTATGTGATGTTTCACATTTATTGATTTGCAAATATTACACCAGCCTTGGTTGTGGTGTATGATCTTTTTAACATATTGCTGGATCAATGTTACTAATATTTTGTTTAAGATTTTAGCAGCTATGTTAAGCAGGGATATTGGCCTGTAAATTACTTTCTTTGTAGTGTCTTTATCTGGTTTTGGATTAGGATAATTCTGGCTTCATAAAAAGAGCTTGGGAGACTTCCTTCTTCTTGAATTCTCTGGAATAATTTGAGGAAAAGAGTTCTTAATACTTCTTTGAATGTTTGGTAAAATTCTCCTGTACATTCATCTGGTCCCACACTCTTGTTAGCCAGGAATTTAATTACTGCTTCAGTTTCATTAGTTTTCATTAGCCTATTCAGGTTTTCTATTTCTTTTCTCATTCAGCTTTGGAAGATGATATGTTTCTAGGAATTTTTCCATTTCACCCACATTGTCCAGTTTGTTGGCATATAGTATCTCATAGTATTTTCCTACAATCCTGTATGTTTCTACTAGTCATAGTTTTATCACCTCTTTCATTTCTTATTTGATTTATGTGGGTCCTCTCTCTTTGCATCTTGCTGAGACTGTCTAAAGGTGCATCAATCTTGTCTATCTTTTCAAAGAACCAGCTCTTGGTTTCATTTATTTTTTTGTATTGTTTTATTAGTTGCTATGTCATTAATTTCTTGTACCATCTTTATTATTTCCTTCCTTCTACTTTCTTGGGGCTTTGTTGCTGTTCTCTTTCTAATACTTTTTGTTGTTGTGTTAGATAGTTTATTAGAGCTTTATCTTTTTTCTTGAGATATGCTTTTAACGCTATGAACTTTCTTCTCAAGACTGCTTTTGCTGTGTCCCATAGATTTTGGGTTGTTGTCTGTTCTTATTGTTTTTTTCCAGGAAGTTTTTGATTTTTTCCTTGATCTCGTTGGTAACCCATTCATGTTAATAACATGTTATTTAGCCTCCATGTGTTTGAATATTTTGAACTTTTTTTATAGTGGTTGATTTCTAGTTACATGCCATTATAATCTGAGAAGATGCTTGATATGATTTCAATCTTCTTGAACTTTAGAGTCTTGTTTTATGTCCTGTGCCTTAATATGTGGTCTATCCTTGAGAATGTCCCATGTGCACTTGAGAAGAATG
This sequence comes from Miniopterus natalensis, assembly GCF_054644295.1. NCBI lineage: Eukaryota > Metazoa > Chordata > Mammalia > Chiroptera > Miniopteridae > Miniopterus > Miniopterus natalensis. Next base: position 66,763,565 of record NC_142103.1, read on the forward strand.
TATATTCTGCTGCTTTGGGATTAAAAGTTCTGCATATGTCAATTAAATCCATTAGAGCTAGTGTGTCATTTAAGGTCACTGTTTCCTTTTTAATTTTTTGTCTGGATGATCTATCCAATGATGACAGTGGGGTGTTAAAGTCCCCCACTATTGTGTTGCTTTCACTCTCACCCTTAAAGTCCACCAAAAGTTTTTTATATATTTCATTGCTCCTATATTTGGTGCATATATGTCTATAGGAGTTATATCCTCCTTTTGATGCATCCTTTTAGTATTATGTAGTGACCTTTGTCTCTTGCTATGGTATTCATTTTGAAGTCTATTTTGTCAGAAATAAGTATTGCTACTCCAGCTTTTTTTGTTGTTTATATTTGCATGGAATATTTTGTTCCATCCCTTCATTTTCAGTCTGTGTGAATCTTTTGTTCTGAGGTGGGTCTCTTGTAGACAGCATATATGTGGGTCCTGTTTTCCTATCCATTCAGCCTTTGTTTGGGCATTTAATCCGTTTATATTTAAGGTTATGTACTTGATATGTACTTTAACATAATTTTTCCCATTTATGCCTACGTGCCTTATTCTCTATATTTCTTCTTAAAGCAGTCCTTTTAGCATTTCTTGGAATGCTAGTTTAGTGGTACTAAATACTTGTAGCCTTCTTTTGTCAGGGAAGCTCCATCTATTTTGAATGATAGCCTTGCTGGATAAATCTGTCTCCTGGTTGTAGGTTCTTGCTTCTCATTACTTTGAGAACTTCATGCCAATCCCTTCTGTCCTGAAGTGTTTCTGTTGAGAAACCCGCCGACAGCCTTATAGGGGTGCCCTTGTAGGTCACTGCTTGTCTCTTGCAGCTCTTAATATTCTCTCTTTGTCCTTAACATTTGCCATTTTAATTATGATGTGTCTTTGTGTGGGTATCGTTGAGCTCATCTTGATTGAGACTCTTTGTCTTTCCTAAACTTGTATAGCTTTTCCTTTCACCAGGCTAGGGAAGTTTTCTGTGATTATTCCTTAAACAGGTTTTCTATCCTCTGCTTATTTTCTTCTCCTTCTGCATGCTCTATGATGCAGATGTTGTTAGTCTTCATGTTGTCTCAGATTTCCCTTAAAATATCATTGTTCTTCTTTATTATTTTTCTTTTTGTTGCTGTTTGGGTAGTTTTTTCTATTTCATCTTCCACATCACTGATTCTATGTTCTGCTTTGTCTGGCCTACTTTTAATTCTTTCCAGTGTATTCTTCATGTCAGATATGGTATTCTTTATTTCCAACTGTTTTTTATTTAGAGTTTCTATCTCCTTCACATTGATGTAGTTGTTATTCAGATCTTTGTAGTTCTTACTAAGTGGTTTGAGCATCTTTCTAACCATTATTTTGACATCTGTGTCAGATAAATTAAATGCTTCCATTTCATTTATTTATTTTTCTGGAGATTTTTCCTTTTCTTTCATTTGAGGTTGTTTCTTTGTTACCCATTTTAGCTGTCTCTTTACTCTTGTTCCTATGTGTAAGATAGGACTACTATGACACCCAGTCTTCATGGGGTAGACTTATGTAGTACATGTCCTATGGGACATGGTGGTCAAGTCTCCTTGAACTCCTGAGCTGAATGCTCTAGTAATGTCCCTTGTATGGGTTATGTGGACATTCTTGTTGTAATTGGGAGCTGATTGATGTTGGCCTATTTGTTGGTGAGATTGACTTTCACCCCACGGAATTGAGCTTACAAGGATGGAGGCAGCTGGAGATGGGAGTGAAAATACAATCCTCCTTTTGAAATGGTTGATACAAGATCTCAGATCCTGAGAGGGCTGTTTGCTTTCTAGCTCATCAGTGCCCTGTTAGAAACCCTGAGGGGAGGCTCTGAGGGGGTCAGACCAGTTGCTCCAGCTCTGAGATATGTCCCCTTTCCCCTGTATGGTTTCCCCAGCAGAGATGTGTAGGCAGAGCTTAGAGGAAGAAAACAAGCTTGCCTTCCACCACTTGGGGTGTCATCTTCCCTTGAGAGAAGAGAGAGCTGCTTCCTTCTTTCTGTCTCTGCAGGGCTCTGCCAGAGGCCTTGTTGGAGTGCTTGGATTGATTCAGGTCCAATATCCAAGCTCTTCTTTACAGCCTTTTTCCCCAGTGGATATGAATTTAGCAGGGCATTGCCATCAGAATCTGGGGATGCTAGTCTAATCCATCCTTTGATTGAGGTGGTTATGGCTTTTAGCCCTCGAGAGGGGAGATAGGTGCTCTTCTTTAAGCTCCATGCCAGAGCTCTGTAAGGGAAGCTCCTAGGGGATGCACTAGATTTCACAGTTCTGGTTTTTGACCCCTTTATCGTGTGAGGATGCACCTGCAGGACAGTGTAGGTGGAGCTTGGAGTAGTAGGTCAAGGCTGACCCCTCCGCTTGGGGTAGCACCAGCTCTTTGGGGGGGGGGGGATAAATTTTGTCATCACTCTCTCTCCTTGCAGCTCACTCATTGCCAGAAGCTCTGATGTAGACCTCAAAGGGGTTGGCTCCAGATGACCCAGTTCTGACCTGCAATTCCTCTGCCCTTTTAGTCTGCACTTGGCTGTTGGTACGGACAGGATTTGGGAATGCAAATGCAGGTGGTCCTTTGTTGGAAGTGGTGCAGGTCCTCAGCCCTCAAGAAGGGAGCTAGTTGCTTACCCTACAGATCATCAGCACCCCACCAGAGCTCTTGAAGGGAGGCTCCTAGTGGATCACATCAGATTTCATAGTTCTGATTTGTGACCTCTTTTCCCAGAGAGTCTGCTCTTTCAGGACAGTGCAGGTGGAATTTGGAGGAATAGCACAAGGTTGTCCCTTCTGCTTGGGGTTGCACCAACTCTTGTGGGGGGAGTAGAGAACTTGTTACCCCCCTTTATCCCTGAATCTCACTGTCAGAGGTCCTGGTGAAGGCCTCTGAGGAGGGAGGCTCCAAAGTCCCAGTTCTGGTTTGCACTTTGCTCCAGCTGTGGATCTACACTTTGCTTGTAGTACAGGCAGGTTCAGCATCATTCTTTCTTCATTTCATTTGTTTTGCTCTCCTTCCACCTGGCTAACCTGGTAAAGGCAGGTACCAAATATGGCATTCCCCATTAACCTGCCTAACACTGCTTGCTTTGCCCTGACTTTCCCCCGAAATCCTGCCACACCCAACCTGCTTGCCCTGGCTGAAGCCTTCCTGAAGCAGCTTCAGGCCAACCACACATGGTTTTCAGGCTCAGCTTACATAGCAGACTTTCTCAAACAGTCCTAAGCCTGACAAAAGCAGAGGTTGGCCTCAACTCACATCACCACATTTTTTAAATGACCCCAAGCCAGACAAAAGTAGAGACTGACCTACATTCACATTGCAGTCTTTCTCAAGTTCTCCAAGGCTGACACAAGTGGCATTTGACCTTAGCTGACACTGTAGTTCCTACCAAGTGTTCCCAAGTTCAGCACAAGTGATAGCTGGCTTCAGGTAACACCATAATTACTACTAAGTGGCCCCAAGCCTGAAAAAAGCTGTAGCCAGCCTCAGCTTGCATCACAGACTTTCCCAAGCAGCCTCAGTCCCAGCAAAGGCAGTAACCAACCTCAGTTAAGCTCACATGGTAGCTCCTACAATACGGCCCAAAGCCCAGCACAAGGATGGCCAGGCTTGACCTCCATCATAGTCTCTCCCAGAGGCCTGACACACCTGGTGGCTGTCCTTGGCCTGCACCAGTGCTACACTCAAGTGGCTCCACACAGACATACTTGATGGGTAGCCTCAGATGGCACTGGAGCACCACCAGTATGATCCTGATTCACGGAAAAACATATACCAGGTCATCGGAAATAGTCATGGCCAATCCTTTCAGCCAGTTGGCCTGAGGATCATCCCTACCCACTGGCATGCCCACAATAATCACAGCCCAACCACAACAGAAGAGTACACACAACCCACACAGAGGACACCTCTGGAGCACTTGACTCTGGTGACCATGGGGTTTGCATCACTGGGCCACACAGGACACCTTCTATACAAGGTCACTCTTTCAAGATCAGGAGATGTAGCAGACTGTGGGGAGCCGCTGTGGCCCCAGGCACGGAGGAGCTGCCTGGGTGAGCTGCAGATGTGCTCCCCTGTTCCCTGGGAGATGTGGGTGAGCTGCTGTGGCCTCAGGCACAGAGGAGCTGCCTGGGTGAGCTGCAGACGTGCTCTCCTGCTCCCTGACCCAGACCTTGAGGCACCAAGGCGATACTAATTTAGCTTGAGGCCATAAATTCTAGAAAAGCTTATTAGGAAGCTGGCCCCAGCCTGAAGGGTTAAGGGACAGTCAAACCACATACCAAGCCAAGGACTCAATCTTCCCCCAAAAGTTACCATTAGAAGCCGAGACAAGGATAGTTACCAAGGTCTGAGCTCCTGCAGGAGGCAGGATGTTTACTCTGAAAGAGCATTCATATGGCCTTGAAGGAATTACTTTGTATCGGGCAAGGGGAAGGAATGCTGGGCGGGGTGCTATTCAGCAAAAACAACAGTGCCAGTATAAATTGAGCTTGGAAAATAAACTCGGGGCTGCAGCAGTCACGAACTGCAGTCCTCCTGATCCCATCTTTTCTATGTCTGTCTTTCCTCCATCCTCACCCCTTCCTCAGGACCGTTCGACTCTGCCGGCGGGCTCCAGCAGCAGACCTACCAAACAAAAACAGATAGCCAAAATGAAGAGACAGAGGAATATACTTCAAATGAAAGAACTGGTCAAAATGAGAGAACTAGGAAAAGGACGAAATGAAATGGAGACAAGCAATCTAACAAATAAAGAGTTTAAAACTGGTTATAAAAATGGTCAGTGAACTCAGAAGAATAGATGAACTCAGTGAGAACTTCAACAAAAAGACAAATTATTAAAAAAACCAAAACACAATAACAAGAACAAGAACTGAAGAATACAACTGAAATGAAAAATACACTAGAGGGAATCAATATCAGATTTGATGATGCAGAAGATCAATTTAGCAAACAGGAGGACACAATAATAGAAAACACTCAATTGAACAGTGAAAAGAGAAAAGAATTTTAAAAGTGAGAACAGTTTAATGGACCTCTGGGACAACATCAAGCATACCAACATTCACATTATATGGTTTCCAGAAGGAGAACAGAGAGAGAAAGGGACAGAAAACCTATTTGAAGAAATAATGACTAAACTTCCCTAACCTGGTGAAGGAAACAGATATACAAATCCATGAAGCACAATCATAACCACACCACAACATCATAATTAAGATTCAATAAATTAAGGACGGAAATGCTAAAAGTATGAAGAGAAAAGCAGCTAGTCATGTCCAAAACATCCTTCATAAGGTTATAGCCAATTTGTCAGCAGAAATTTTGCAGGCCAGAAGGGAATGGCACAATATATTCAAACTGATAAAAGGAGGAAAACTACAACCAAAAATAATAAATCAACAAAAAGTGTTGGTGAGGATTTGGAGAAAAGGGAACTTTTCTGCATTGTTGGTAGGGATGCAGATTGGTGTAGCCACTGTGGAAAGCAGTATGGAGTTCCTCAAAAAATTAAAAATGTAACTGTCTTATGACCTAGCAAATCCACTTCTGGGAATATACTCAAAGAAAGCTGAAACACTAATTAGAAAGAATATGCATACAGCTATGTTACTGCGGCCAAGCTATGGAAGCAACCCAAATGCCCATCAACCAGGTGAGTGGGTAAAAAGGCAGTGGGACACGTACACAATGGAATAGTATGCAGCTGTAAAAAAAGAAGGATATCTTACCCTTTGCAACAGCATTATTGGACCTGGAAAGTATTATGCTAAGTGAAATAACCCAGTCAGAGAAATAAAAGTATCACATGATCTTACTCATATGTAAAATTTAATGAACAAAATAAACAAATAAACAAAATAGAAACAGACTAGCAGATACAGAGAAAAGACTTACAGCTGTCAGAGGGAATGGGTGTTGGCAGGCTGCGTGAAAGCTGTGAAGAAATTAAGCAAAAAAAAATCACTCATAGACACAGAAAATTGCATGGTGATTAACAGAGGCAAAGGAGGGATAGAAAAGGGTAAAGGGGGGAAAAAATGCTGACAGAAGGAGACTTGACTTTGGGTGGTAAACACAAAATATGATATACAGATGATATAATATAGAATAGAATTGTACACTTGAAATATATAATTTTATTAACCTGTGTTACCCCAATAAATTCAATTAAAAAAATAATTGAAGGAGAGATGAAGAATTTCCTAGCAAAAGCTAAAAGTGTTCATCTTTACTAAACTGGTACAACACATTTTTTTATTTTTTTATTTTTACTTGTTTGTTTAGAGAGAGAGAAATGGAAAGAGAGAGAACAATATCAATGTGAGAGTGAAATATGGTCAGCTGCCTCCAGCATGTCCCCTACTGGGAATGGAGCCCACAACCCAGGCATGTGCTCTGACCAGGAATTGATCTGGCAACTTTTCAGTGCATGGGATGTCACCCAACCAACTGAGCCACATCAGCCAGATCTTTTTTTAAAATTTTTTAAATTTAAAAGACTTTTTCCATTACAGTTTACATTCAATATAACTTTGTATTAGTTTCAGGTGTACAGGCAAAGTGGTTAGACAGTCATATAAAGGGACTTCTTTAAGCAGAAAACCAAAGGCCAAAACTAAAAATAAGAAAATATAGGAAAGAAAAAACCTCACTGATAAAGGCAAACATTAGGTAAAAATAGTGCATCAAATACTTATAAAGTTAGTTTGAATGTTAAATGACAAAAGTAGTAAGATCATGTATAACTATAATAATAAATTAAGAGATAAACACATACAATGTAAAAGATGATGTCCAGAGTAGAAATAGAAACTAAAAAAAATAACACGCAATAGAAAAGATCAATAAAACTAAGAGATAATTCTTTAAAAAGATAAACAAAGTTGATAAACCTTTAGATTGACTCATCAAAAAAATGAAAGATAATAGGTCCAAATGAATAAAATCAAGATCCATGCATATGCTACCTACAAGAGACTCACTTCTGATCAAAAGACCCACACAGAGTGAAAGTGAAGGAATGGGAAAAGATATTTTATGCAAATGGAAACAAAAATAAAGTTGGGGTAACAATACTTTTATTAAACGAAATAGACATCAAAACAAAAACTGTAACAAGAGACAAAGTAGGGCCTTACATAATGATAATCCACAATCAGAAATGAAGGAGAAGTGAAAACTAATACCACAGGAATACAAAGGATTATGTGATTCCTATGAACAATTATACACCAACAAATTGGACAACCTAGAAGAAACACATAAATTGCTAGAATCATACTGTCTTCCAAGACTGAATCAGGAAGGAACAGACAGATTCCTGGAGACAACTTTGAATCAGTAATCAAAAAACACACAACAAACAAAAGTCCAGGACCAGATGGATTCACACTTGAATTCTACCAAAAACTCAAAGAATTAATACCAATCTTTTTCAAACTATTCCAAAAACTAGTAAGAGGAGAGAAAGCTTCCAAATTCATTCTATAAGGCAAGCATTACCTTGATACCAAAACCAGACAAAGATAGTATAAAAAAATTACAGGTTAATATCTCTGATGAATATAGATGCTAAAATCCTAAACAAAATATTAGAAAACTAAATTCAGAAATACATTAAAATTGTCGTATACCACAATCAAGTGGTATTTATTCCAGAAATGTAGGATAGCTCAATAACTAGAAATCAATCACCATGATATACCACATAAACAAAATGAAGAATAAAAATCATATGATAATCTCAATAGATGCAGAAAAAGACTTTGACAAAATTCATCATCCATTTATGATAAAAACTCTCAACAAAGTAGGTATGAGGCATATCTCAACATAGTAAAGGTCATATATGAGAACCAAACAGCTAACATCATACTCAATGGTGAAAAGCTGAAACCTATTTCTCTAAGAACAAAAATAAGACAAGAATGTCCACTCTCACACTTTTATTCAACATAGAATTGGATGTGCTAGCCACAGCAACCAAGCAAGAAAAAGAATGAAGTCACCTAAATTTGAAAAAAATAAGTAGAACTGTAACTATTTGCAGATGAGAAATTATATGTATATACAATCTCCTTAATGTTCCACAAAACAACTATTAGAATTAATTAATGAATTCAGTAAACTTGTCGGATGCAAAATTAATATTCAGAAATTTCTTACATTTCTATAAGCTAATGAAATACCATAAAGAGAAATTAAGAAAACAATCGCATTTACACTTGCATCAAAAACAATAAAATATCTCTGATGATTAGTGACTTTGAGCATTTTTTCATGTTCCTTGACTATCTATATGTCCTCTTTGGAGAAGTGTCTATTCAGGTCCTTTGCCCATTTTTTAATGTTGTATAGTTTGATATTCAGTACTGTGATGCCTCCTAGTTTGTTCCTCTTTCTCAAGATTGCTGTGGTTATTTGGCCTCTTTTTTGGTTCCGTATAAATTTTTGGAGTATTTGTTCAAGATCTGTGAAATATGAGGTATCACTTCACACCTGCTAGAATGATTGCTATCAACAAATCAACAAATGACAAGTGCTGGCAAGGATGTGGAGAAAAGGGAAACCTAGTACATCATTGGTGAGAATGCAGACTGGTACAGCTGCTTTGGAAAACAGTATGCAGTTTTCTCAAAAAATTAAAAACAGAACTGTCATTTGACCAAGTGATCCCACTTCTAGGAATATATCCTAAGAATCCTGAAATACCAATCAAAAAGAATATATGTCCTATCCAGTGTGGCTCCATGGTTTAGCATCAACCTATGAACCGGGAATTCACAGTTCGATTCCTGGTCAGGGCACATGCCTGGGTTGCAAGCTCGATTCACAGAAGGGACGTGCAGGAGACAGCTGATCAATTACTCTCATCATTGATGTTTCTGTCTCTCTCTCCCTCTCCTATCCTCTCTCTGAAGTCAATAAATACATAAAAAAAGAAAGAATATATGCACCCTTACATTCATAGTACTGCTATTTACAATAGATAAGATCTGGAAACAGCCCAAGTGCCCATCAGTAGATGAGTGGGTAACAAAGATGTGGTAAATTTACAACATGGAATGTTATGCAGCTGTACAAAAGAAAGATCTCTTACCCTTTGAGACAGCATAGAGGGACCTGGAGAGTATTTTGCTAAGTGAAATAAGCCAGTCAGAGAAAGACAAGCATCATGATATAACTCATACATGGAATCTAAAGAGCAAAATAAACTGATGAACAAAATAGATCCAGAGACATTGAAGAAGGGACAGACTGATGAATTTCAGAGGGAAGGGTGGTGGGAAGAGATTAACCAAAGAACTTATATATATATGTGCATAACCCATGGACAGACAATAGTGTGGTGAAGACCTGCGGAGTGGGTAAGAGTTGGGTGGAGGGGGTAAATAGGAGGAAAAAAGGAGACATCTATAATACTTTTAACAATAAATATAAATTTTTTAAAATAATAAAATATATAAAAATAAATTTAACCAAGGAAATAAAAAATCTGTATTCTGAAAACTGTAAGAGATTGATGAAAATATTTGAAGAATACATAAATAAATAGAATAACATAACCTGTTCATGGATTGGAAGAATTAATATGATTATATTTTTTAAAGTTCCTTTATCTTTATTGTTGAAAATATTACAGATGTCTCCTTTTTACCTCTATTGATCCCTTCCACCCCATATCCACCCCATCCCCAGGGCTTCCACAGACCAATGTCAGTGTCCATGGGTTATGCATATAAACATATAATTTCTTTGATTAATCTCTCCCTGCCCACTCCCCCATTCCCATCATCCCTCTGAGATTCCTCAGTCTGTTCTATGCTTCTATGTCTCTGGATCCATTGTGTTCTTTAGTTTATTTTGTTTATTACATTCCACATACCACCTTCAATGTGCCCGATCTCATCTGATCTAAGAAGAATTAATATTATTAAAATATCCATACTACCCAATGCAATCTGCAGATTCAATGCAATCCCAATTAAAATACCAATGGCATTTTTCACAGAATTAGAACAAATAATCCTAAAATTTATATGGAACCACAAATAACTCTGAATAGCCAAAGCAATTTTGAGAAAAAAGAACAAAATTGGAAGTACCACATTCCTGGATTTCGAATTATACTACAAAGCTACAGTAATCAAAACAGTATGGTACTGGCTCAAAGTCAGACACATAGATCAATGGAACAGAATAGAGAGCCCACTCTAACATGATCAATTAATCTATGACAAAGAAGCAAGAATATACAAAGGGGTAAAGAAAGTTCTCTTCAATAAATAATGTTGGAAGAACTGGATAAATACATTCAATAAATCAAACCAGACCACCTTCTTACAGTATATACAAAAATAAACTCAAAATGAATTAAAATCTAAAATGTAAGACTAGAAGCCATAAAAATCTTAGAAAAAAACATAGACAGTAAAGTTTGAATCTGTCTTAGCCATAAGTTTTGGATATGCTTCTCAGGGCAAAGGCAACAAAAGCCAAAATAAGCAAATGGGACCACATCAAACTAAAAATACTTTGGAATTTCAAAAGAAATAAAAGAAAACCTACTGAATGGAGAAGATATTTGCAAATAATATATCTGATAAGGCATTAGTATCCAAAATATATAAAGAACTCATACAACTCAACATAAAAAAATCCGATTAAAGATCGGGCAGAGGACCTGAATAGACACTTTTCCAATGTAGACATATAGATTTCCAACAGACACATGAAAAGATGCTCAACATCACTAATCACCAGGGAAATGCAAATCAAAACCACAGTGAGATATCACTATACACCTGTCAAAATGGCTATTATCAAAAGTACACCAAAGAATGAGTGTTGGCGAGAATGTAGAGAAAAGTCAACCTTTATGCACTGTTGGTGGGACTGTAAACTGGTACAATCATTATGGAAAACAGTATTGAGATCCCTCAAAAAATTAAAAATAAAACTACTATATCACCCAGCAATTCCACTTCTGAATATTTATCTAAAGAAATCAAAAACACTAATTTGAAAAGATATATGCACCCTTATGCTCATTGCAGTGTTATTTACATTAGCCAAGATATGGAAGCAACTTAGGTGTCCAACAGATAAGTGGATAAAAAGTATGTGAGCATATATACAATGGAATATTATTCAGCCTTAAAAAAGAAAATCTTGCCATTTTTGACAACATGGATAGACCTAGAGGGTATTATGTTAAGTAAAATAAGTCAGAAAGACAAAGACAAATACCATATGATTTCACTGTTATGTAGAAGCTGAATAACAAAACAAATGTACAGACAACAAAAGAGAAAAAATGTCATAGATACAGATAACAAACTTATTGTTGCCAGGTGGAATGGGCGGTGAGGAATGAGTGACAAAAGTAAAGGGGATTTAGAAGTACAAATTGACAGTTATAAAATAAGTCATAGAAATGTAATGTACAGCATAGGAAATATAGTCAACAATATCCTAATAATTATGTACAATGACAGATGGTTACTAGACTTATTATGGCCCTAACTTGGTAAGGTATATAAATGTCTAATTACTATGTTGTACACCTGAAACTAATTTAATATTGTATGTCAAATACAATTAAAAATAAACTTTGAGAAATAAATAAATAAATAAATAAATATAATAAACCGATGGACAGAAATGACTCAGTGACATGGAAGCATGGATCAGACTGATGAATCTCAAAGGGATGGAGGGGGGCAGGAGAGTAGAAAGGGAGAGATTAACCAAAGAACTTATATGCATATATGCATAACCCAAAGACACAGACAATGGTGTGGTGAGGGACTGAGGAGGGGGGTGGGGCGGGTTGGAATGGGTCAATGGGGAGAAAAAGAGAGATCTGTAATATTTTGAACAAAAAATAATAAACAAATAAATACATTGAAACAATATAAATGGCTCTCTTAGTGTGGTAGCAAGTTTTTGCCCCATGATCTTTACCTCCTAGTGTTATGACTGTGTATATGTAAATGTTACATGGTCAAAGAGATTTTACAAATTGAATTAGTTAAAAATCAACTTTCCTTAAAATTGAGAGATCATCCTAAATTATCTAGATGAGCCCAATATAATCACAAAGGCCATTAAGTGAAGAAGAGGTAGGCAGAAGAGGAATTGAGAGAAATGCAGCAGAAGAAGTGGCAGGAGAGATTCAAAGCATTATAGCAACTCAATCCTCTGTTGCTGACACTGAAGATGAAGGAAAGTACGAGCCAGGGAATGTAAGTGGCCTCTAGAAGGTGAGAAAAATATCTGGCCAACAGCCAGCAAGGAAATGGGCACCTCAGTTCAACACATGGAACTGAAATTCATCAGTAATCTAAGTGACCTGGGAAGCAGATTCATTCTCAGAGCTTCCAAAAAACGAAATTCAGCCCTGGCAACCTTTTTTTCAGCTTTGTGAGGCTCTCTAAGCAGAGGACCCAGCTCAGTTCATCAAACTTTTAACCTACTGAATAGCGAGATTTAAAAAGTGTGCTGATCTAAACTGCTAGATATTTAGTAGTTTGTTATATCAGCAATAGAAAATGATATATTTAGTTTCTTCATCTATAGGGGAGGATAATAATACCTACTTCTTTTGGATTGTATGATGATTGTATGATGATTGATTGTGTGTGTGTGTGTGTGTGTGTGTGTGTGTGTGTAGAGAAAGAAAGAGATAGAGAGAAAGATTGAATTAGAGTACACTGCACATAACAGGCATCTAAAAAATGATTGCAATGATATTACATTAATAAGTTCTATGCCCAGCTGGGTGTGGCTCTGCTGCTGAGCATTGACCTAGGATCCAGGAGACCGAGGTTCGATTCCCTGTTAGGGCACACGCCAGGGTTGAGGGCTCAATCCCCAATGACTCTCTCATCATTGGTGTTTCTATCTCTCTCTCCCTCTGCTTCCCTCTCTCTGAAATCAATAAAGATTTTTTTTTTAATTTTAAAAATAATAATAAGTTCTATCTGTACACTTATGATATATTTTGCCATTCATTATCAGATTTTATTCTTATCCCAATCCTGATAGGTAAGCAGGGGAAGAACTTTTTTTAACTTATATAATGAATAAGAATCTAAAATATAAAGAGGTTTTTACTTGGTCACAAACTAGTAACTAATAAGTGTCACAGAGGGACTGAACCCAACACTTGTGACTCCTGATTAAGTATTGTTTCCATATCTTATGAAAAAGGTGAAGGAACCCAGAAGTACAGATTGGTAGTTACAAAATAGTCATGGGGACATAAAGTACAGCATGCTGAATATAGTCAATAATATTATAATAACTATGTGTGGTGCCAGGTGGGTACTGGAAATACCAGGGGGAACACTTGTAAAGTATATGATTGTCTAACTTCTATGCTGTACACCTGAAACTAATACAAAATGATATTAAATATAAGCTGTAATTGAAAGAAATTTTTAAAATAAAAAATCTAAAATAAATAAATAAAAAGTGAATACTTCCTAAAGAGTTAGTATGATGGTGAGGATTTAGTTATACTATTGGGATACTGGGGAGTATATGTTGGCCAAGTTGATGCTTGAAACCTTTCATGTAGCACAAGGCTGATCTAGGCTCTGGGAATGAATACTGAATATTGGCAAGAAATACAATTTTACAATGGGTAGGCTTGGGGACCACTCAAGAAAGCAGCAGAGGCTATAGCATAGAGAGATTTGTATAAGACCATGTCAAATTCAGCACTAAGGGATTTAGGAATCTGATATAGCAATCTGAAGTGCAAGAACTGTGTAATTCTTTAACCCAAGGTATTGTGGTTTCAGCCAAATCCATTAATCCTCTCTGCTCCCTGCTTTTTTAGCTCACTCACACACCACTCTCAAAAACTCTACAATTCAGCAGCTTTATTTCAAAGTTTAAGGATCACTGATATAAACTCAGCAGGATATTAGAAAGTAGAAAGCAACTGCAGGTAACATAAAACAAAGTCTATCCAAGGTACTTCCATTTGTCCAAATCCAGAAATACAATAATATAGAATCCTTCCAAAGAATATTGTTCATACCTGGATAAATGGTGAACCAAGACAAAGTCTACTATTCCAGAAACTGATGGGGGAAAAAGGCTCTTTTCTCTTTCTTGAAGACTGTGCCAATGCTTTAAGCCAATGCTGATCTTTACCCAGCCATTGTACATTTTTTACATGTCAACAGGAGGAATGACACTAGAAAATTCATGGCACTTACCATGGAGCCAAAACAACATAATGTCTGTATGTTATCATCTATTTCTCCTACAACAGATAAATCTATGGAGTACATTTAATATTACCTCTGAGTTTCAGGCAACTGACTTCCTCTGCTGGGCCTCAGTTTTCTCATTTGTAAAATGAATGGGTTGAACATGATGATGACTAAACTTCCAGGTATAATGTTCTATAATTCAGAGAAATATCAACTGAGAATAAGGCTTGAATGTAATCAGCACTGGGTCCATATTTACCTTTCTTTCCTTAGGTCTAAGCTTTGCTTAGGATTAGAAACCTCCAACTCTACCAATTCTCGGGGAATAGTAAAGGAATAGAAGAATATGAACAGTCAAGTATTATGACAAAAATATCAATGTGATCATTAATTCCATAAAAAATGATTGACTATAAGCAGGACAAGACCAAGAACAGGGATACAGATATGTTTAAAAGGCAAAAAGTCATCCAGAGGATAAACAAAAAATAAGTAACATTTACTTTAAGCAAGAATTTAAAAACTGAAACAACATTATAAGTGCTGTGCTATTAGCCAATTGGAGGTTGAGAAATCAATCATAATTTGGAAAGATCAAACTGAGTATAATATTGGAGAAAGAAAGTTTCAGTTTAGTTTAAAACTTGGAAAAATTTTTAAGAAGAAATGGGAGATGTTTATAAGAGTTAATATTTAGACCTCTTAAATAACTTGTCTTAAGGAATATATTTTTTAAAACATCCTAATTCAGTAAAAGATATTTATATGAAGACTACAGAAAACTTCATATTTAACAGTGAAACATTAATAGAATGCTTAATAAAGTAAGGAAGGAGATAAAATGAACTAATACTACCATTCAGTATATTATTATAAAATCCTAGCCAATTAATTAAGAAAAATGTGAATACATTGTGGGGAGCCGTTGTGGCCCCAGGCACGGAGGAGCTGCCTGGGTGAGCTGCAGATGTGCTCCCCTGCTCCCTGGGAGATGTGGGTGAGCTGCTGTGGCCCCAGGCACAGTGCCTGGGTGAGCTGCGGATGTGCTCCTCTGCTCCCAGGGAGATGTGGGTGAGCTGCTGTGGCCCCAGGCACAGGGGAGCTGCCTGGGTGAGCTGCAGAAGTGCTCTCCTGCTCCCTGACCCAGACCTTGAGGCACCAAGGTAATACTAATTTAGTTTGCGGTCTTAAATTCTAGAAAAGCTTATTAGGAAGCTAGCTGGCCCTGGCCTGAAGGGCTAAGGGGCAGTCAAGCTACATACCGAGCCAAGGACTCGCTCCTTCCCAACAAGTTCCCATTAGAAGCCGAGACAAAGATAGTTACCAAGGTCTGAGCTCCTGCAGGAGGCAGGATGTTTACGCTGAAGGTGTGTTTGTGCAGCCTGGAGAGAACTACTTTGTATCTGGCAAGGGGAAGGAATGTGGGGCAGGGTGCTATTCAGCAAAAACAACAGTGCCAGTATAAATTGAGCTTGGAAAATAAACTTGGGGCTGCAGCCGTCAGGAGCTGCAGTCCTCCCGATCCCATCTTTTTTGTGTCTGTCTTTTCTCCATCCTCACCCCTACTCTCAGGACCGTTTGACTCTGCCGGGGGGCTCCGGCAATACATATTAGAAAAAAGAAAAAAACTACCAGTTTGCAATGGAATAAATGAAGAGTTTACAATAAAATGGACCGATAGTAGATCAAACTACACTAGTCAAATCTTATGTAAATATCAGCAATAACCAATTAGAGAATATAATGGGGGGGAAGAACCATTCATATTAACAACAAAACTATAAAACTTAAGAATATATATATATATGTAAAAAAAACTATACAATTTTACTAAATACTAAAGACTTCTGCTTATGGCTAGAAGGACAACTTTGTACAACAGAGCAACTCACCCACCAAGAAAATATAGAAAACTAAGGTAAGATGTGTGTGTGTGTGTTGTGTGTCTGTGCATGTGTCTGTTATTCCACCAGAGAACTACAAAGGCAAACAGAATCTGAAGGGCAAAGATCCTAGAGTGAAGGGAAATTCACCGATGAGAGCCCAACATACTACACTCCTTAATGCTTTTATTAATTAACTGACTAGCGAGAAACACAGGCAGAGGCTAAAATTTTTATTTTGCAGAAAGCAGTTACTAAGAGAGAAGCTTTCTACAGTCTCAGGGAGATGGTTAGACAAAAATCAAAGTTTAGAAATTCAAGTAGCACAGGGTTTTTTAAAAAGGATTTGGGAGAGGAGAAAAGCAGAGAAACGGGTCTAATAGTATGAGCCACATTTTCTATACAGGCATTTACTTATTTCTAAATGGCTGTGCTGGAGAACATAAACAGAAAAGAGATGTTGAAAGGGTGACAAGCTAAGGAGAGTTACCATCAGTCTCATGGAGCTTGGGGCCCAAGAAGATGAAGAATCCCTGATAAACCACCAAAATTACATCTGGGATTCTGAAGGACTACACAAAGCTGTAAGGGGTGGCCACAAAGATATAATGCCTTACCAAAACAAACAAACAAACAAAAAGACCTCATTCTTGAACTATATCAATTTCTGATTGGATTATACTTACCTGCTTCCAACATATATATATGCCTGACAAAATTTAAAGTAAATACTACTCTCTAAAAAATAAAACAGAGGACTTCTGTTTCCAGATAAAGAACAAATTATTTTTCCTTATTTCTCCAAATCACTATAATTAAAACCCTAGACATACAACAGACAACAAAAAATCATTAGGGAGTACTGAGAGGAAGAAAGAGAAAGGCAGACTGGTTATGGGTCTTGGGTTCTTGGAACAACACAGCAGTGAAACAAAAACAGTAACTTAAAAAGTTATTTGCATCCATCCATGTTGACTACAATAATCAAGATATGGAAACAACCTAAATGTCTACTGACAGATGAATGGGTAAAGAAAATGTGGTATTCAAACACACTCTCTCTCTCACTCTTACTCCCTTTCTCTCTCTCTGTCTCTCTCTCTCTCTCTCTCTCTCTCTCTCTCTCACACACACACACACACACACACACACACACACACACACACACAAACTAAATTATTATTCAGCCATAAAAAAAGGAAATCTTGCTATTTATGATAACATAGACAGGCCTTGAGGACATCAGGCTAAGTGAAATAAGTCAAACAGAAAAAGACAAATACTGCATGATCTCACTCATATGTGGAATCTAAAGAACAAAGAAAAATAAAACCAAGCTCATAGAGACAGAGAAAAGATAGGTGGTGCCCAGAGGTGGGGCTATGAAGGGTGGGCAAAATGAAAGAAGGGAGTCAAAAGGTACAAAATTACAATTATAAAATGAATACAGAGTGAGGCAAAAATAGGTTTATAGTTGTGAGTATGCGAAACACAGTTTATTCTTGCAATATTATTTACTAATTATTGTATTACTTTCCATATGAACTGTAAACCTACTTTTGCTCCACCTTATAATTCATGAGGATGTAATGTACACCATGGTGTCTATAGTTAATAATACTGTATTATATATTTAAAATTTGCTAATAGAATAAATCTTAGAAGTTATTACAAGAAAAATATTTTTACTATGTATGGTAACAGATCCTAATAGACATTGTAGTAATCACTTTGCAGAATATACAAATATCAAATCATTATGTTGTGCACCCAAAGCTAATATATGCTGTATGTCAATTATACCTCAATTTTTTAAAAAAATTCCAATGAAAATGAAAAATCACCTGCAAGACTGATGAACAACAAAGAAGAGAAAACAAATTATTAATATTAGAGATGGAAAGGGGTATATCATTAAAGATCCAACAGACATTAAAAAATAATAATTTTTAAAAGAATTTATGCTAATAAATGTGAAAATTTAGAAGATAGACATTTCCTTTAAAATATAACTGAAAATGAATAAAGAAGATAATTAAAATATCTGACTACTCATAACTCTTAAAGAAATGA
Organism: Miniopterus natalensis; assembly: GCF_054644295.1. NCBI lineage: Eukaryota > Metazoa > Chordata > Mammalia > Chiroptera > Miniopteridae > Miniopterus > Miniopterus natalensis. The sequence continues at coordinate 66,781,785 of NC_142103.1, forward strand.
AATATATAACTAAAACTTCCCCCAAAAGAAAACTTGAGGCCCAGAAGGCATTACCAGTGAGTTTCTCTAAATGTTTAATGAATAAATAGCATGTCTTACACAATCTCTTCCAGAGTATAAAAAATTAGTTTTGCATCCCAATTCATTCTTGAAGCTAATGTGACCTTAATACCAAAATCTAACAAGAACTTGACAAATAAAGGATTTTAAAAGCCAATCTCACTTATAAATAGAAATACAAAAATTCTAAAACACACACATACACATATATGTACACTCACATATATCCCATCCTGTATGCAAAATAACTAGAAAATAAGGATATATACCAGAAATAAAATGTTGATTTAACATTTGAAAATCTATTAATGTAGTTTACCACATTGAAGGAACAAAGGAGAAGATGTAATCAACTCATAAAATGCAAAAATCCTCTGATAAAAATCAACACCCATTCATGTGTTAACTAACCATATTGTGGCAGTCATTTCTCAATATATATGTGCATCAAATCATCATGGTATATATTTTAAACTTACACAATTTTATATTATAATTATATCTCAGTGAAGCAGGGGAAAAATTCAACACACATTTATGATTTTTAAAAATCTCTACAAACCAAAAATAAAAGGAAACTTCCTTAAACTAATAAAAGGCATCTTCAAACAAAACCTACAGTAAAAAAAAAAAAAAAAAGGTACTTAATGATGAAATAATTAAAACTTTCCCTCAGGTCAATAATAAAATAGAAGATGCCTGTAATCTCTACTTATATTAGTCATTGTATTGGAAGTCCTAGGTAAAACAATAAGGCATGAAAAAATTATATAAAAATTTGATTACAAAGGCTTTGTAGTATGGTTTGATATCTCATATTATGATCCCTCCAATTTTGTTCTTTATCAAGTTTGCTGAGGTCATTTGGGGTCTTTTTGGTTCCATATAAATTTTTGGAATATTTGTTCTAGATCTGTCAAATATGCTGTTGGTAATTTAATGGGGATTGTATTGAATCTATAGATTGTTTTGGGTAGCATGAACATTTTAATGATGTTAATTTTTCCAATCCATGAATATAGTATAGGCTTCCACTTGTTTGTATCTTCCTCTATTTCCTTTTTCAAGGTCTTATAGTTTTCAGGGTACAGGTCTTTTACCTCTTTGGTTGTTTATTTCCAGGTATCTTATTTTTGCTGTTGTTGTTGCTATAAGATTGTTTTCTTAGTTTCTCTTTCTGAGAATTCAATACTGGTGTATAAAAATGCCATTGATTTCCAGATATTAATTTTGTATCCTGCTACTTTGCCAAATTCATTTGTTAAATCTAGCATTTTTTTGGTGGAGTCTTTAGGCTTTTCTATATACAATATCATGTCATCCATAAATAATGAGTTTTACTTCCTCTTTTATTTTTCATCTTGACTGATTGATATGGATAGGGCTTCCAGTACTATCTTGAATAAGAGTGGTGAGAGCTGATATCCTTATCTTATTCCTGATTTTAAGGGAAACACTTTTAGTTTTTGCTCAATTGAGTATGATGTTGGCTGTAGGTTTTTCATATATGACCTTTATTATGTTGAGGTACAATCCCTCTATTCCCACTTTGCTGAGAGTTTTTACCATAAATGGGAGCTGGATTTTGTGAAAGTCTTTTTCTGTATCTATTGAGATGATCACATGATTTTTATTTTTCATTTTGTTTATGTGATGTATCATGTTTATTTATTTGTGAATATTGTACCAGCCTGGCATCCCTGGGATAAATCCCACTTGGTTATGGTGTATGATCTTTTTAATGTCAGAATATATACACCCCACTATTTATAGTAGTGTTATTTATAATAGCTAAGATCTGGAAACAACCTGAGTGCCCATCAGTAGATGAGTGCATAAAAAAGCTGTGGCACATTTACATAAAGGAATACTATATGGCTATAAAAAAGGAGCTCTTACACTTTGGGAGAGCATGGATGGACCTATAGAGTATTATGCTAAGCAAAATAAGGCAGTCAGAGAAAGGCAAATATCACAGGATCTGACTTATTTGTGGAATCTAATGAATAAAATAAACTAACAAACAAAATAGGTCCAGGTACATGGATGCATGGAACAGAATGACAGATTTTAGAGGGAGGGGAGTGGAGAGTATGAGAAGAGATTAATCAAAGAACATATATGCATATAGGTATAGTCCACGGACACAGACAATAGTGTGAGATAGGCCTGGAGTGGGGCAGGCACTAGGTGGAGGGGAGCAATTTACTGTCAACAATAAATAAATAAATAATTTAAATAAAGAAGTGAAAATAAAATTATTTAAATATTTCATAAAATGACAAATTAATACTATTAATTAATGAATTCATCAGTATCTCTGACTATAAAGTCAATATTTAAAAATCAATTTTATTTGTATATGACTACAAAATTGTTTAGAAAATAAAATTTTTAAAAAATATTTATTTTTAATAGCATCAAATAACACTAAACATTTAAGCATAAATTAACAATTTGTAAAAGATGCATATGCAATAAAGTACCTAAAATATTGAGGACTAAATAAATGGACAAATATACATGGTGACAGATTGAAACACTCATTTTTGGAAAAATAACAATTATTCTACATTGACCAAAATATTCAGCGCAATTGCGATACAAATTCTAAGAGGCCCTTACTGTATGGAAATTAGCAACATGACTAAAATAAGAAGGATGAAGAGAAATATATTATTTTTAATTTGTTGAGTTAAAATATTTTATAAGTAATTGAATATCTATTTTATATCTACATAGAAATGAATGACTCTCAAACCCTACTTGACATCACACACACATATATACATATATATGTATATATCTCACTATGTATATTGCTATATGTATATCAATATGTGTGTGTATATATATAATATATGTGCATATATATATTTATAGCTTCTAAAAGATAATCTAGAATAATATCTTCATGATATTGGCAAAGGCAAAAATGTCTTAAATGGAACAAAAAAGTACTAACTATGGAGTGATGTCAGAGCAATGGTGGCATGAAAGATACATTTGGCTTCTCCCCCTGAAATTTCAACAAATTAACCAACTATAACTCAACAAAGAATTCCCTACTCAACACAGAGGTGCCCAGCTGAGCATGGCTCAGTGGTTGAGCGTCGACCTAGGATCCAGGTGATTGAGGTTTGATTCCCGATAAAGGCACATGCCCATGTTGCGGGCTCAATCCCCAGTCGGGGGCGTGCAGGAGGCAGCCGATCAATGACTCTCTCATCATTGATGTTTCTATCTCTCTCTCCCTCGCCTTTCCTCTCTCTGAAATCAATAAAGATATACTAAAAAAACAACAACAACAGAGGCACGCTTGAGAGATAAGCACACTGAGACATCTAAAGGTGGGTAACCAGGATTAAGTAGGAGGCGAGAAGTGAGGAGACCTCAGAAACAGCTCTGCAGTTGGGAACTTGTGGCCTGGCCAGGAGAGGGGAGGAAGCCTGTGGTAGCAGGCACTTGCTTCAGTTGGCCAGGAGGAAGAGAGAGCTGCTTGGGGAAGCCCAGCAGGGTGAACAGAGTTAATAGTAACTGAGCCAGCCTGGCCAGGCTTGGCTCAGCGGTTGAGCGTCGACCTAGGATCCAGGTGATCGAGGTTCGATTCCCGGCCAGGGCACATGCCCGGGTTGTGGGTTCAATCAATGACTCTCTCATCACTGATGTTTCTATCGCTATCTCGCCCTCCTTTCCTCTCTCTGAAATCAATAAAGATATACTAAAAAAATAATAATAACTGAGCCAGCAGATGCCTGACAGAGCACGGGGTTCTGCCTCTGAGCTCCCCACAATCAGGTGGGAATATTTCTGACAAAGAAACAGAACCAAAGAGCCATGCCACCCCTTGGGCTCCCAAAACTCTCTTCCTGTTGCCCTCAGTGTCAGATTAAGGAACATTTTATCTGTAAACCAAGAACAATTACAGTAGAACCACTGTTTTCCTCTGTGACTGATCCCAGAGTTTGGTGCTTGGGGTGGGACCCCATGGAGGTTGGGCCACCATTACCTTGAGGGCAAAAGAAACCCCATCCCCAAGCAGAGTTACTGTACTTTCCTACTGAAGTCTGTGAAGGTCAAGTCTGGGAGATCACAGAGTTAAAAAAATCTTGCAATTCAGTGCCAACTACTTGAAAATAGTAGAAAGGCCTCTTCAAAGAACACTGCTATAGAAAGGACATTTATGACTAGACAAGGGAGAGGAGCAAATGCAATGAACAATCATGGTAATGAGAATGATGAGAAAGACAATGAAAAATCTCCAGAGAGCAAGCTGGAACACATGGAAATATGTGATATAAATGACAGAGATTTCAAGATTGCAGTTGTGAAAATACTCAATGAGATGTGAGAAAATACAGACGAGCAATTCAGTGCATTCAGACAACAAATCAATGAATAAAACAAGTACTTTACTCAAGAGACTGAAACTTTAAAAAGAACCAATCAGAAATACTAGAAATGGTGCAGGTAATTAAAGAGATTAGGAATGAGCTACTGAGCATAGAAAACAGCTAACCAGATGGAGAAAAGAATTAGTGATATTGAAGATAGGAATCTAGAAATGATACAGAGAGAGAGAAGAGAGAGACCTCAGCATAAAGAAAAATGAAAGAGCTTTACAAGAACTATATGACTCCATCAGAAGAAGCAATATTAGAATTATAGGTATTCCTTAAGAAAAAGAAAGGGACAGGGGAACAGAGACTCTATTTAAACAAATAGTGGGTGAGAACTTCCCAAACCTATGGAAGGAATTAGATCCTTGAATCCAAGAAGCAAACAGAACCCATAGTTACTTAAATTCAAAGAGGCCCTCTCCAAGGCACATAGTATTAAAACTGTCAAAAATTAATGACAAAGAAAAAAATTCTCAAAGAAGCCAGGGGAAAGAAAGAAGTGACCTACAAAGGAAAACTCATCGGAATTTCATCCAACTTTTCAACAGAAACTCTACAAGCCAGAAGAGAGTGGAACCAAATATTCAAATGTCTGAAAGGGAGAAATTGCCAACCATGAATAATGTGTCCAGCAAAGTTATCCTTTAAATATGAAGGAGAAATAAAGACATTCCCAGATATACAGAAGCTGAGAGAATTTATCACCAGAAAACCTCCATTACAAGAAATACTCAAGGGAGTTATTCTACCTGAAACAGAGAACATAAGGTCACAACACTACAAGTAAGATCACCAAAAAACTTACAGCATAAACAGGGATAATTTGTAACAAAACAAAACAAAAAAAAACATAAAAGGGAAAGGGGTAAAAGACTGAACTAGGAAAAAAGGATGAACATCAGATGCACTCGAAAGAAAAAGAAACAAACTATTGTATATGTGTAACTTTATTTTTTATAAACCTAATGGTAACTACACTCAAAAATCCTCAAACCAGGGCACATAGCTTAAAAAAAGAGGATACAGAAAAAAGAAGTATGAGCCACCACCGAACACAAACAACAGACAGAAGTATAAAAGAAAAGAACCAATGGAGACACAGAGCTACCAGAAAACAAAAGATAAAATGGCTACAGGAAATCCTCATACATCAATAATTACCCTAAATGTAAATGATCTGAATTTACCAATAAAGAGGCACAGAGTAGCAGAGTAGATAAAAAAAACAAAATCCAAACATGTGTTGCCTGCAAGAGACACATCTAAGCTGGAAAGACAAAGGTAGATTCAAAGTAAAAGGGTGAAAAATGATTCTCCAAGCAAACAACATCCACTGAAAAGCAGGTGTAGCCATACTTATATCTGCCAAAATAGATTTCAAGACAACAAAGATAACAAGAGATAAAGATGAACACATTATAATGATAAAGGGAACACTGCATCAAGAAAACATAACACTTCTTAATATATGTGCACTCAGCCAGGGAGCATCAAAATATATAAAGAAACTACTCACAGAATTAAAGGGAGTAGTAGATGAAAACACAATCATAGTTGGGGACCTTAATACTCCATTGACAGCTCTAGACAGATCAACCAAACAGAAAATCAATAAAGAAATATTGGCCTTAAGTAAAAAGCTAAATGAAATGGACATAATTGAGATTTACAGAGCTTTTCATCCCAGAACATGAGATTTTACATTCTTCTCCAGGGCACATGGAACATTCTCAAGGACAGACCATATGTTTGGTCATAACTGGCATCAACACATTCAAGAAGACTGAAATTATGCCAAGCATATTCTCTGACCATGATGCCCTGACATTAGAAATATACTGCAAAAATGAAGTAAAGAAACCCACAAATACATGAAGATTAAACAACATACTACTAAAAAATGACTGGGCCAAAGAAGAAATAAAATATGAGATCAAAAGATACATAGAGGCAAAAGAGAATGACTATACAACATATCAAAACACCTGGGATATGGCCCAAGCAGTAATAAGAGGGAACTTTATATCATTACAAGCCTATCTCAAGAAACAAGAGAAATCCCAAGTAAACAATCTAACATCACATCTTAAAGAACTAGAAAAAGAAAAACAAAAGCAACCCAAAGTCAGCAGAAGAAAAGAAATCATAAAAATTAGAGGAAAATAGAATAAAATAGAGAACAAAAAGACTATACAAAATATTAATAAAACAAAAAGCTGGTTAGTTGAAAAGATAAATAAAATTCATAAACCCCTGGCTAAACTAACTAAGGAAAAAAGGGAAACGACCCATAGAAACAAAGTCAGAAATGAAAGATGAGAAATCACCACAGACATCACAGATATCAAGGGATCATACTAGAATATTATGAAAGACTATATGCCACCAAAGTCAATAACCTAGAATAAATGGGTAAGTTCCTAGAAATATATAACCTTCCTAGACTAAATCATGAAGAATTAGAAAATCTAAATAGATGAATCAGCAGAGAGAAAATTGAAACAATCATCAAAAACCTACCAAGAAACAAAAGTCCAGAACCAGATGGCTTCAGCCGTGAATTCTACTAAATGTTCAAAGAAGAGTTAAAATCTTTCCTTCCCAAACTCTTCCAAAAAATTGAAGAAGAGACAATACTTCCAAACACATTTTATGAGTCCAATATAACCCTGATACCAAAACCTGGCAAGGATAACACAAAAAAAGAAAACTAAGACCAACATCTCTGATGAATACAGATGCAAAAATACTAAACAAAATACTAGCAAATCAAATATAGCAGTAAATCAAAAAAATTATACATCATGACAATTAAGTGGGGTTTATTTCAGAAACACAAGGATGATTCAACATACATAAATCGATCAATGTAATACACATTAACAAAAGAAAGGATAAGAATCATATAGTCTTATCAATATATGCCGAAAAAGCATTTTCTAACATACATCCATTTTTTATTAAAACACTCAATAAAATAGGAATAGAAAGAAAGTATCTTAACATAATAAAGGCCATATATGATAAACTCTCAGCCACATCATACTCAATGGTGAAACACTGAAAGCTTTTCCTCGAAGATCAGGAAAAAGACAAGGATGTCTACTCTCACCACTCTTATTCAACATAGTTCTGGAAGTCTTAGCCAGAGCAATAAGGCTAGAGAAAGAAATAAAAAGCATCCAAATAGGGAAGGAAGAAGTAAAACCCACTTTTTGCAGGTGACATGATTCTGTATTTAGAAAACCCCAAAGACTACCCCCAAAAATTTTTAGAAACAATTAATAAATACAGTAAATTTGCAAGTTACAAAATCAATATACAAAAATCGAGGAGAGGCATTGCTGGGTCATATGGTAACTCTATTCTTAATTTTTTGAGGAATCGTCAGACTGTTGTCCATAGTGGTTGTACCAGCCTACATTCTCACAAGCAGTGAATGAGGGTTCTTTTTTCTCCACAACTTCTCCAACAGTTGGTATTCCTTGTCTTGTTGATAATAGCCACTGTAAGAGGTGTGAGGTGGTATCTCATTGTAGTTTTGATTTGCATTTCCCTAATTGCTAGTGAGGTCAAACATCTTTTCATATATCTATTGGCTCTTCCTGTATAATAACAACAAAACTTCAGAAAAACAAATGAAAAAAAAATTTCTTTGCAATTGCAACCAAAAGAATAAAGCACCTAGGAATAAATTTAACAAAGAACATGAAAGACCTATATACTGAAAATTACAAAGCATTATACAAAGAGATTGAAAAAGACACAACAAAATAGAAAAATATTCTGTGTTCGTCGATTAGAAGAATCAACATAGTTAAAATGGCCATACTACCCAAAGCAATTTAAAGATTTAATGCAATCCTTATCAAAATACCAATCTCATTGTTTAAAGAAATAAAATGAGAAATCATCAGATTTGTATGGAACCACAAACAACCCTGAATAGCCAAAGCAATCCTGAGAAAAAAGAACAAAGTTGGAGGTTTCACACTACTTGACTTCAAATTATACTACAGAGGTATAATAATCAAAACAGCATGGTAATGGCACAGAAACAGACACAGAATCAGTGGAACAGAATAGAGAGTCCAAATATACCACCACATGTATATGGGGCGGATAATTTTTGACAAAGGAGCCAGAAACACACAATGGAGTAAAGATAGTCTCTTCAATAAATGGTGCAGGGAAAACTGGAAAGCCACATGCAAAAGAATGAAACTGGATTAGTTTGTCCGCATGTACAAAAATTAACTCAAAATGGATCAAAGACCTAAATGTGAGACCTGGAACAGTAAGTTACATAGAAGAAAACAGGTACCAAACTTATGGACCTTGGTTGTAGAGAACATTTTATTAACTTGACCCCAAAGGCAAAAATAAATGAATGGGTCTAGATCAAACTACAAAGCTTCTGCACAGCAAAAGAAACTGACAACAAAACAAACAGGCAGCCAAAGAGATGGGAGATGATACTTGCAAACAATAGCTGCAACAAAGGTGTAGTTTCCAAAATATACAAAGAACTCATAAAACTCAACACCAAATAACCCAATCAGAAAGTGGGCAGAGGATCTGAACAGAAACCTCTCCCAAGAAGACATATGAACAGCCAATAGATATATGAAAAGATGTTTGACCTCACTAGCAATTAGGGAAATGCAAATCAAAACTACAATGAGATACCACCTCACACCTCTTACAGTGGCTGTTACCAACAAGACAAGGAATACCAACTGTTGGAGAGGTTGTGGAGAAAAGGGAACCCTCATTCACTTCTGATGGGAAAGTAGGCTAGCACAACCACTATGGAAAACAGTCTGGGGGATTCCTCAAAAAATTAAGAATAGAGCTACCATATGACCCAGCAATCCCTCTCCTGGGTATATACACAAAAAACTCAAAAACATGTGTTTGAAAAGATATATGCACCCCTATGTTCATTTCAGCATCATGCACAGTAGCAAAGACATGGAAACAACCGAAGTGTCCTATGATAGAGGAATGGATAAAGAAGATGTGGTCCATGCCCACAATGGAATACTACTCAGCCATTTGTAACAACATGGATGAACCTTGAGAATATTATGCTAAGTGAAATAAGTCAGTCAGGAAAAGCTAAGAACCATATGATTTCACTCATATGTGGGATATAAAACTGAAACTTGTGGACACAACGGCAATGCGGTGGTTGCCAGAGGAAAGGGGGTAGAGGGTGAAGGTGGTCTTAATATATGGTGATGGGATAAGATATGGGTGGTGGGCACATAGAGCAATGTACACATCTTGTAACATAGAAACCCACACCTGAAACCCATATGTTCATATTAACCATTGTCACCCCAATAAATTTAATAAAGTATTATTTTTTAAAAAAGGACTAATTATGAAACAAAATACTGATCAATTAGATTACATTAAAATTAAGAATCTCTGACACACAATATCAGATACAGATGACATATTATAGAATTGTAAACTTGAAACTCATATAATTTTATTAACCAATATCAACCCAATATATTTAATAAAAATTTTTTAAAAAACATTTAAAAGTTGTAGAAAATATATGCAATACATATATCTGACAATGAACTAATACACAAAATATTAAGAGCTACAAATCAGTAAGAAAATTATAAAGAATAGAATAGGCTAATGCCTAAATGATTTGAACAAACTTTTTAAAAAAAATTTAAAGACATTTAAATGGTAAACAGGAAATGAAATCATAATAAAACTCATAAGGTATCAAGGAAATAAAATTCAAACTACCATGAGATACCAAAACCTGCATATTTTTTTTAGAATTCTTATGAGTTTATTTGAGCCTAATTCACAACTCTGTCAGGAAGCAAAATCTCATATGCTCTGAAGAGTGACAGTTTGGCAATTTATTTTATACATTTAGATGTAAAGGGGGAATGTAAGGAAGATTACATGAAGATGGGAGAAAAATCAGCAGGGATTGGATTACAGAATAACTAACAAGATTATGTGCTCTTTTGAACTTCAACACCTGTATATTATAACTAAATTATTTATCTTTTAAAATTTATCTTTATTGTTGAAAGTATTACAGATGTCCCTTTTTTTTCCCCATTGACACCTTCTACCCTGCACCCAAACCCCACTCCAGGTATTCACCACACTGTTTATGTCCATGTGTTATGCATATATGGGCAAAAATTCTTTGGTTAATCTCACCCCACCCACACTCTCATCCATGTTTTTGCACTGAGAATCTTCATTCTGCTCCCTGCTTCCATGTAACTGGATCTATTTTGTTCATTAGTTTATTTTGCTCTTTAGATTTCACATATAAGTTTGATCATGTGATAATTGTCTTTCTCTGCCTGGATTATTTCATTTAGCATGATATTCTCCTGGTCCATCCATGCTATACCAAAGAGTAAGAGATACTTCTTTTTACAGCTGCATGGTATTCCATGGTGTAAATGTCCACAGCTTTTTTTATCCACTCATCTACTGATGGGCACATGGGTTGTTTCCAGGTCTTAGCTATTGTAAATTGTGCTGCTGTTAACATAGGGGTACATACATTCTTTCTGATTGGTGTTTTGGGTGTCTTTGGATATATTCCTAGAAATGGAATCACTGGGTCAAAAGGCAATTCCATTTTTAATTTATTGAGGAACCTCCATACTGTTTTTCATAGTACCAATCTGCAATCCCATCAGCAGTGTACCAGGGCTGCCCTTTCTCCACATCTTTGCCAGCACTTGTTATTTGTTGATATGGTGATGGTAGCCATTCTGACAGGAGAGAAATATCTCATTGTGGATTTAATTTGCATCTCTCTGAATATTAGCAACATTGAGCATTTTTTTATATGCCTCTTGGCCATCTATATGTCCTCATTGGAGAGATATCTATTCAGGTCCTTTGCCCATTTTTTAATTGAATTGTTTGTCTTCCTCTTGTTGAGTTCTATGAGCTTTTTGTATATTTTGGAAATTAGCCCTTTATCAGATGTATCCTTGGGAAATATGTTCTTCTATACCTGGGTGTTCCTTTTTATTTTGAGCATGATTTCTTTTGCTGTGCAGAATCTTTTTAGTTTGATGTAGTCCCATTTGTTTATATTTTTCTTTGTTTTTCTTGCCCTAGGAAATGAATAGGTGAAAATTCCACTACATGAGATGTCTGTGACTTTCCTGCCTATGTTTTCTTTCAAAATTTTTATGGTTTTGTGGTTTACATTTAATAACTACATTTTTAAAGCATAAATGTACAAAGTACTGAAAAGAATGAAGAGCTATAGGCACTCTTGTATACTGCTGGTAGATATGTAAATTTGTACAAATCTTTGAAATCTCCTTGGCAGTTTCTAAGTTGAACATACATATACCCTATGACTTAGTTACACAAACAACATAAATGAAGACATGTATTCAACAAAGTAGTATACATTTGTTTTACTGCAACATTACTCATCATAGCATAAAACTAGACACAATCCAAATTCCCATCACAGTAGAATTGATATATAAATTGTGGTTTATTTATAGAATATAACACTAGACAACACTGGAAGTGAATGAACTATAGCTAGTGTGATATATCAAAAAATATTGCCACAAGAAATGTCCAATATTTTACTGCCTATGTTTTCTTCCAGGGTTTTTATTAAAAATGTATAAAACTCAACAACAAAAAACCAAACAATCCAATTAAGAAATTGGGAAAGAAGCTGAATTGACACTTCTCCAAAGAGGATCTACAGCTGGCCAAGAGACATGAAAAGATGGTCAGTGTCACTAATCATCACAGAAATACAAGTTAAAATGAAAATGAGATATCACCTCTCACCTGGCAGAATGGCTACCATCAATAAATCAACAAACCACAAGTGCTGATGACAATGTGGAGAAAAAGGAACCTTTGTACACTGTTGGTGGGAATGAAGATTAGTGCAGCCACTGGAAAGCAGTATGGAATTACCTCAAAAAATTGAAAATGGAACTGCCTTATGACTCAGCAATTTTACTTCTGGGAATATATCCAAAGAAAACTGAAACATTATTTCCAAAGAATATATGTACCCCTATGTTCATTGCAGCAGTGTTATTTACAATAGCCAAGATTTGGAAGCAGCCCAACTGCATATCAGTACATGAAGGGATAAAAAAGCTGCAGAGCATTTATGCAATGGAATACTACTCTTCTGTTAAAAAAAAAAAAAAAAAAAAAAAGAGAGAGAGAGAAAATTTTGCCTTTGGGACAGTGTGGATGGACCTGGAGAACATCATGAGAAGTCATATAAGCCAGTTGGAGAAAGACAAGTACCATAGTACCGTGTGATTTCATTTATATGTGGAAGTTAATCAACAAACTGAACTACCAATCAATATAGAGACAGAGTCATAGATAGAAAGCAGGCAGACAGCTCTTGTGTGGGGCTGTCTTGAGAAAAATAGAAATAAAAAGCAAGAAGGGTGTGATGATTGCAAGGTGTGGGAGGGAGGGTGGAGGTAGAATAGGGCATAGAGGCGACACATGGAGGTCAAAAATATTAAATTAAATTAAATTAAATATAAAAAGAAACAAGGAAGGATACTACATACTGATAAAGAGAAAAATGCATCAAGAGGATATAACACTTGTAAGCATTTATGCACCCAACTTAGGAGCACCTAAATATACAAAGCAAATTTTGATGGACATAAAGGGAGATATTGACAATAATACAGTGATAGTAGCAGATTTTAGCACCCCATTGACTTCAATGGATAGAAATTCCGGACAGAAAGTCAAGAAGGAAACAGTGGTCTTAAATGACACACTAGATCAGATTGATTTAATTTATAATGTCAGTGCAATTTGCCCTAAAGCAGCAGAATATACATTCTTTTCAAGTGCACATGGAACATTTTCTTGGATAGAACACATGTTAGGACACATAACAAGTCTCAATAAATTTAGAGAAGTTTAAAATCATATCAAGCATCTTCTCTGAACATAATGGCATGAAAATAGAAAATAATTACAAGAAAATAACTGAAAGACACACAAATACATGAAGACTAAATAGGATGTTACTAAACAATGAATCAGTTAACAACAACACCAAGGAAGAATTCAAAAGATACCTTGAAACTAATAAAATGAGAACACAACAACCAAAATCTCTGGGACACAAGGAAGTGCTGTCTTCAAAAACAATACAAAAGATCATTGAAACCAGGAGTTGATTCTTGGAAAAGAAACACAAGATTGATAAACCTTTATTCAAACTCATCAAAAAATAAATAAATAAATGAGAGAGGGTCCAAATAAATAAAATCTGAAATGAAAGAGGAGAAGTAACAACTGACAGCATAGAAATACAAAGAATTACAAGGACATATTACAAACAACTATATGCCAACAAATAGGGCAATCTGGAATCATTAGATAAGTTTGCAGAAACAATCTCCCAAAAAGGTTCACGAAGAAACAGAAAATCTGAACAGACCAATTATAACTAATGAAATTGAAACAGTAATAATAATAATATATAAAAACTTACAACAAATAAAAGTCCTAGACCAGGTAGTTTACAGGCAAATTTTACCAGACTCAAAAAACTAACACATCTTTCTGAAACTATTTCAAAAAAAATTTCAAGAGGAAGGAAGACTCCCAAACTCATTTTATGAGGCCAGAATTATCTTAATTCTAAAAACAGATAAAGACACTACAAAGAAAGAAAGTTATAGGCCAATATCCCTGATGAACATAGATGCTAAAATCTTCAACAAAATACTAGCAAACCAAATCCAGCAATACATTAAAAAGGTCATACAACATGATTAAGTGGGATTTATTTCTAGAATACATGGTTGGTAAAATATCCGCAAATCAATTAACACGATACACCACATAAAAAAAAAAAATGGATAAAACTCATATGATCATATCAATAGATGCAGAAAATCATTTGACAAAATTCACCACATATTTATAAAAAAACTCTCCACAAATTTGGACTAGAAAAAACATATCTCAACATAATAAAGCCCATATACGACAAACCCACAGCTAACATCACACTGAATGGGAAGAAACTAAAAGCATTTAACTTAAGATCAGGAACAATACAAGAATGTCTATTTGCACCACTCTTATACAACATAGTACTGGAAGTCCTAGCCAAAGCAATTAGACAAGAAGAAGAAATAAAAGGCGTCCAAATTGGAAAGAAAGAAGTAGAACTGTCATTATTTGCCTATGACATGATACATTATATAAAGAGCCCTAAAGACTCCACCAATAGCCCTGGCTGGGTGGGTCAGTTGGTTAGAGCATCATCCCATACACTAAAAGTTGCAGGTTAGATTCTCAGTCAGGGCACATACCTAGGCTGTGGGTTTGATCCTTGATAGGGGTAAATACAGGAGGCAACTGATCAAAGTTTCTCTCTCACATCAATGTTTCTCTCTCTCACTTTCTCCCTTCCACTTTATCTAAAATTGGTAAACATATCCTCAGGTGAAGATAAAAAAACAACAAAAAACAAGATTCCACCAGAAAACTGCTTGAACTGATAAATAAATGCAGTAAAGTAGCAGGAAACAAAATAAATATCCAGATATTGGTTGCATTTTTATACATCAATAATAAACTATCAAAAAGGGGAACTAAGAAAACCATCCACTTGACAATTGGATCAGAAAAAATAAAAATACCTAGGAATAAATTTAACCAAGGAAGTAATTGACCTATACTTGGAAAATTATAAGACACTGAAGAAAGAAATTAAAGAAGATACAAATGAAAGGAAGCATGTAACTTGCTCATGGATAGAAAGAATTAACATTGTAAAAATATCCATACTACCCAAAGCAATTTATACATTGACTGCAATTCCTATCAAAACACCAATGGCATATTTCACAGAACCAGAACAAATAATCCAAAAAGTTATATACAACCATAAAACACCTCGAATAGCCAGAGCAACCTTGAGCAAGAACAACAAAAGTGAAGAAATCATGCTATCTGATGTCAAACTATACTACAAGACCATAGTAATCAAAACAGCATGGTACTGGCATAAAAAAAGAAATATAGATCAATGGAACAGAACAAAGAACCCAGAAATGAACCCACATCTATATGGTCAATTAATATTTGACAAAGGTGACAAACATACAATGAGGTAAATGCAATCTATTCAATAAATGGTGTTGAGATAATTGGACAGATATATGAAAAAAGAAAAAAGAAAGAAACTAGACCACCTTCTTATACCATATACAAGAATAAACTCAAAATGCATTAAATACTTAAAAATGCAAGACCTGATAGCGTAAAAATCCTAGAACAACACATAAGCAGTAAAATCAGACATTTCTGTAATAGTTTTTCCGATGTCTCCTTGGTCAAGGGAAATAAAAGAAAAATAAATGGGACATCGAACTAATAAGCTTTTGCATAGCAAAGAAAACCATCAACCAAATGCAAAGAAAACCCACTGATTGTGAGAACATATTCACCAATAATCCATCTAATAAGATTTTAATATATAAAAGTTATAAAGAATTCATACTACTCAACACCATAAAAACAAATAATCAAATTATAAATGGGTAAAGGATAAGAATAGACACATCTCCAAAGAGGACATACAGATGGCCAACAGACATATGAAAAAATGCTCAACATCACTAAACATCAAAGAAATGCAAGTTAAAACCACAATGAGATATCACCTCACACTTGTTAGAATGACTATCATCTATGAATCAACAAATGACAAGTGTTGGAGAGAATGTTGAGAAAAGGGGAACCATGTGCACTGTTAGATGGGAATGCAGATTGGTGCAGCCACTTTGGAAAACAGTATTGAGATTCTTCAAAAATTAAAAATGGAACTCTCTCATGACCCAGTGATTCCACTTCTGCATATATATGTGAAGAAACACAAAACACTAATTCAAAAGAATATATGCACTCCTATTTTCATTGCAGCGTTATTTACAATAGTCAGGCAATGGAAACAACCCAAATGTCCATCAACAGATGAGTGGATAAAAAAGTGGTGATACATATATAAAATGGAATATTACTCAGCCATAAAAAAGAATGAAATCTTGCCATTTGCAGAAGCATGGATGGACCTAGAGAGTATTATGCTAAGTAAAATAATTCAGTCAGAGAAAGATAAATACCATATGATTTCACTCATATGTTGACTCTAAAGGACAATTTAAATGAACAAACAAAAAAGACAAAGACTGATTGAACAGACTGATGGTTGCCAGAGTGGAGGGGGTTGGGGAACTGGGTAAAAAATGTGAAGGGGTTGAGAAATATAGATTGATAGTTACAAAATAGTCATGGTGGGATGTAAAGCACAGCATAAGAAATATAGTCTATAATATTGTAAAAAGTATATATGATGCCAGTTGGGTAGTGAAAATATCAGGAGGAACACATTGTAAAGTATATTATTGTGTAACAACAATGCTGTACACCTGAATCTAATAACAAAATAATATTGAATGTAAACTGTAATTGAAAAACTTTTTAAAACTTTTAAAAAATAAAGTACAGTTTGAAAGTTTTTAAAAATGGACAAAAAATGTGAATAGACATTTCTCCAAAAAATACACACACATGGCCAAAAAGTACATGAAAAGATGTTCAACACTATATGTTGTGTGCAGATATAATTAAAAGTACTTTTTAAAGGAAATGGATATTTCATAAAGGAATTTTATCAGGGACTGGGAAGATGGGGGCACTCAGACAAGAAGCAGACTGCCCTTGATCCCAGCCAGAGACTTGATTTACTGCTAAAATACTGCATAACCAACTTGGAAAAACAAGAGAAATATACCTGAGTGGACATATTTTGGGTAGGAAGCACTGAAGATACATCATAGAGTATGATAAGGGGTGGTGTAGAAGAGGGGAATCCCCCTGAAACCTGTGTTGGACTCCAAGGCCCAAGGGCTAGAGGCTGCAAAGTTCCCATTCCTTGGGAGTGTGGACTGGCATCCAAAAGCTGCGATCTCAAACCTGGAGTGGAGGAGAAGGGAAGGAGAGCCTGTGAACAGAGGGCAGAAGGACCCAGGGGAACAGTGTGCCTTCAAGGAGGGGACTGTGCCTCCCAGTGAAAGAATGCACTTGATGGCAGCAGATGGGACAGGTCTCTTTCACCCCTGGTGCTGACCATGGGAAAGGCTGTCCCACAGCATGTGGATTCTGAATAAAACAGGGCAGGAGGAACTGCACTGAGTAGTCATATACAGAGATTGTCTGACTTCCTGTAAGGCATCATGTAGAACCCTGGAAAATATTTGAACTGTGTGACACTAGGAAGGGAAAGAGAGCCCTCCCTCCATCAGAGAGGGACTGGAGCTGCTGGTAGGGGGGGATTTGGGGTCCAACCACCAGATCTGCAGGAGTGGCAAATTGGAGTTTTTGGACCCCCTCCAGGATAGCATGAAAAAAGCTGCCTGCCCCAGTTTTACTGAGATCAGCTGTGCAGGGGAACTACATGGTGCAGATTTTTTAACCCCTCTTGCTTGGTTCCATGGCACAGAGGTGACTATTCCTCAAAGAGTGGGTTCTCTGCCTATGTGTTGCTGTGTGCATTTTTGAGTGTTTCATTGCTGAATGGGTGTCCACCTTCCTGGCTTGTACTGGGGAGACAGACCAGTGAAAGCTGGGATTTGTTCCTGCATTGTGAAGAGTTTTAAATGAGTGGCCTGTGACATCAGCCACCCAGAACTGGGAAAGGAGGGGTGGAGCACACCTACCTCTCCTGCAACCTAGAACCACTCCAAAGAGGAAAGGGGCTGGTTCAGCTAACTGAAGCCTCATATATCCCACACAGGACACAGTCCTGAGGAGGAAGGGAGAACAGCTCACATGACAATACAAGAATAAGACTCTCGGGGACTATAGTTTGAGAACTGGAGAAAAAGCTTAAAACCCATTCTGGGGATTAGGCTGGCAAAGTGATCACCAGAATTTTTTTTTAAATTGAACCCTCTGAGCCCAGGCTGCTGAAACTACCCATAGATAAAAGGTAACAGACTGAATTCAGTCTGAACCTGCACTGTTGGGAGCCAGTAACGTGTCTGGACATGGTCCACGCCACCTGAGGGTCTGGAGTCAGGGATTCGACCCTCCCCACAATGACCCTTGATATTTAGAGCCCGCTACGTGTCTGGACATGGTCCACGTAGCCTGAGGCTCTGGAGCCAAGACTCAACCCTCCCCACAGGTTCCTGTGGGGAGCCGAAGTTAAGAAAGTTACAAAGGTCTGAGCTCATGCAGGAGGCAGGATGTTTACGCTGAAATTGTGTTTGTGCAGCCATGAAAGAACTACTTTGTATCACCCTCACTTCCTTACCAGTTGTTTGTTACTCACTATATAATAAAGGCGTTGAAGCCATTTGAGGCTGCACCTCATTGGAGGGCAGCCCTCCTGATCCCATAACTGTGTTTGTCTCTAATTCCCACCACTTGAACTCAGGTTTGTTCGTCTTTCAAGCTGGTTCTTGACACTGCACCAGGCCATTGGATGGGGAACTAGAATTGGAAGATAGGGTAGAGACTGAGGAGTTGGCTTTAAAGCAGAGACTAACTTCACGCCATGAGTGCCTGACAGTAAAACCTCTAAGTAAGGGGAGCAATATTCAGAGCTACACTAGCCATCCTGCAACCTAAAGACTCTTCAGAAGACTCTGGAGTAAGTAAAGGCCACCAAAAAGAAGGTGCAAAATAGCTGACAAGTGAAGGTGGTCCACAGAGAGCCTCATACCAGCCAACTACCTAAGGACACCAGAGCCAAACCTAGACAGCCCCTGACATTGGCTGATACAAAAATATCTCACAGGAGAACCAAAATCAGAATAGAAAACAGTGA
Source organism: Miniopterus natalensis (assembly GCF_054644295.1). NCBI lineage: Eukaryota > Metazoa > Chordata > Mammalia > Chiroptera > Miniopteridae > Miniopterus > Miniopterus natalensis. Next base: position 66,801,135 of record NC_142103.1, read on the forward strand.
GTCTAAAACAACATAAGCTGCCCGGACAAAACTCATTTGATTGACTTTTCTTTAAAAAAAAAAAAAAAAAAGAAAGAAAAAAGAAAAAAATTTCCTTTTAAGTTTCTTGTTTTTAATTTTTAAATATTTTAATTAAAATTTTTACAATGTATTTTGCTTAGCTTGTTTTATTTTGTTTTGTTTTTTGTTCAATTATCAAGATTTTCTTGAAATTCTCTGTTTAATTGCTGGCATATTATCATTATAACCAAAAAGTTTAGTGCTTTTTCTCTATTTTTCCCCCATATCTCTTATTGGACTCCCTACCTGCCCTTGCTTTAACTCTCTCTCTTGCTATTCCATTGACATAACTTTTTTCTTTCTTTTCTTTTTCTCCTCCTTTATTCTCTGTTTTCCTGTCTTTTTGTTTCTTTGTTTCTTTCTGTTTGTCTCTATATTTTATTTTTATTTTTTCAACTATTTTTTTTTTTCCTATGCTTTACCCATAATTTTTTCCTTGTCCATCTTTCAGAATCTTTTCTCTGCCACTTTTATCTCCCAGTACCTTCTCTATTTTTTAAGTTTTATTTTATTTTAATATCATTAATTTTTTATTTTTCTCCATTATTAGGAATAATATCCTTTTCTTTTTCTTTTTTTCTCTTTTTTAGTTTGTTTTTGTTGTTTATTTTGTGTGGGGTTTTTTGTTTCATTTTTTGTTTTAGCATTTGTGTTCTCATTTTGTTCTCCCAATCCTACTTTCCTTTGAGATGTTTTCACTTTCATAGTCAGGATATTTGTAAGATACTACTTGTTTCCTGGCAGTTTGTTTGTACTTTGTTTTTTCTTGCCAGCACCTGTACAACAGCTCATGCAACATGATTAGGATTGAGCCACAGAGTTAGACAACCTGAGGGGAAAGTCCCCCCAAGAACAGGTCAACAAAAATATGGACTCAATCACGACAAGAGAGCCCAAATAACTCACAAAAGGGACACCGACAAAAAAGACATGCTGAGAGCAAATAGCTCAGAAGTATAAGGCCAACACACCGCTGGGATTCACTGGACATACACAAAAAACTTCCAACCCACAAGACTGGAAAACAGCAAATATATATAACATACAGACACAAAAAGTAAGAGTCACTAAAATGGGGAGACAAAGAAACAACCCTCAAACTAAAGAAAAAGAAAAATCTCCAGCAAAAGACCTTGAGGAGATGGAGTTCAACAAGTTCTCAGAAATAGAGTTCAAAGTAATGGTTATAAATATGCTCAAGGAAATCAATGAGAACAACAAAACACTTGATGAAAAAGTCCAGGAACTTAGTGAAAACATGAAAATAGACCTAGATATCATCAATAAGAATGAGACAGAAATGAAAAACACTATATCTGATATAAAGAATATGCTGGAAAAAATTAAAAGCTGGCTCAATGAAGCAGAGGATAGAACAGTGACTTATAAAATAAAGTAGAAAAAAACACTCAGTCAGAACAGCAAAAAGAAAAAGCACTTATAAAGTATGAGGACAGTCTAAGGAAGCTTTGGGACAACATGAAGCAGAACAACATTTCTACCATAGGGAAACCAGAGGGGGAGGAAAGTGAGCAAGGGATAGAGAACTTGGTGGAGGAAATAATGACAGAAAACTTCCCAAGCTGGTGAAGGAATAAGCCACAATTTCAGAAAGCACATGGGGGTTCCAAGCAAGAAGAACCCTAAGAGACCCACTTCAAGTCACATCATAAATAAAATGGCAAATGTTAAGGACAAGAAAAGAATATTAAGGGCTGCAGTAGAGATACAAGCAATGACCTACAAAGGAACCCCCATAAGGCTGACAGCAGATTTCTCAACAGAAACACTTCAGGCAACAAGGGAGTGGCATGAAGTTCTCAAAGTAATGAAAAGCAAGAATATGCAACCAAGGTTGCTTTATCCAGCAAGGCTATCATTTAAAATTGAAGGTGAAATAAAGAGTTTCCCAGACAAAAGAAGGCTAAAGGAGTTCAGTACCACCAAAAGAGCACTGAAAGAAATGTTAAAGGGACTGCTTTAAAGAGAAAAATTGAAGAAATATTGAGAGAAATATTGAGAGAAAAAAGAAATATTGAGAAAAAGGTACATCAGCCTAAAGTGGGAAAATAGCATTAAATAATTATATATCAATAGTAACCTTAAATGTAAATGGAATAAATGCTCCAACAAAAAATCATAGTGTAGCTGAATGAAAACGAATATAGGACTTAAATATATGCTGTCTACAGGAGACCCACCTGAGAGCAAAAGATTCACATAGGCTGAGAGTGAAGAGATGGAAAAAAATATTAGATGCAACTGGGGAAAAAAGGAGGAGTAGCAATACTTATTTCTGGACAAATAGATTTCAAAATAATGACCATAAAAAGAGACAAAGATGCTCACTATATAATACTAAAGGGATTGATCCAACACAAGGAAATAACCCTTATAAATATATACACAGTCAAAATGAGACATCATAAATATATAAAAACTTCTTGGTGGACTTGAAGGGTGAGATAGACAGCAACACAATCAGATGGGAGACTTTAATACCCCACTGTCATCACTGTACAGATCATTAAGAAAAAAAATCAACAAGGATACGGACACTTTTAATGACATACTGGACCTAAAGGATTTATTTGACATTTACAGAACATTTCATCCCAAAGCAGGAGAATACACATTCTTCTCAGGTACACATGGAACATTCTCAAAAATAGACCACATAGTGCAGTCAGTACAAATTCAAGAATATTGAAATCATATCAAGCATCTTCCCAGATCACAATATCATAAAACTAGAAAACTCAAAAATATTCAAACGCATGGAGGCTAAATAGCATGTTATTAAAACAGTGAAAGGGGTGCCAATGAGTTCAAGGAAGAGATCAAATACTTCCTGGAAAAAACGAAAATCAACACACAACAACCGAAAATCTATGGGACACAGAAAAAGCATTCCAGAGAGGAAAGTTCATAACAGTACAGGCTTACTTCAAGAAACAAGAAAAAGCTCTAATAAACCACCTAATACAACAACTAAAAGAATAAGAAAGAGAACAACAAGAAAAGCCCCGAGCTCAGCTGGTCGTAGCTCAGCAGTTGAGCGTCGACCTAGGATCCTGGCGATCGAGGTTTGATTCCTGGTCAGGGCACATGGCCGGGTTGTGGGCTCAATCCCCAGTCAGGGGCATGCAGGAGGCAGCCAATCAATGGCTCTCTCATGATTGATGTTTCTATCTCTCTCTCTCCCTCTCCTTCCCTCTCTCTGAAATCAATAAAGACACATTAAAAAAAAAAAAAGAAAGGAAAAAAATCCCCGAGGAAGTAGAAGGAAGGAAATAGTAGAGATCAGAACTGAAATTAATATTATAATGACTAAAAAAATAATAGAAAAAATATCAATGAAACCAAAAGCGGGTTCTTTGAAACTATAAAAAACAAGGATGAGCCTTCAGCCATACTCACCAAAAAACAAATAGAGAGGACCCAAATAAATAAAATCAGAAATGAAAGAGGTGATATAACAACAGGCCCAACAGAACTACAAAACACAGTAAGAAAACACTGAGCAACTATATGCCAACAACCTGGACAAACTGGGTGAAATGGACAAAATCCTAGAAGCTTGCAATCTTCGAAAGCTGAATCAGGAAGAATCAGAAAACCTTACTAAGCTGATAACAACTAATGAAATTGAAGCAGTAATCAAAAGCTCCCAGCAAACCAAACTTCAGGACCAGATGGATTTACAGCCAAGTTTTACCAAATTTTCAAAGAAAAATTAACACCTAATCTCCTCAAACTATTCCAAAAATTCAATGGGAGGGAAAACTCCAAAGCTCTTTTATGAGGCCAGCATTTTGTCTCAATCGCAAAATCAGATAAAGACACTACAAAGAAAGAAAATTATAGGCCAATATCCCTGATGAACATAGATGCTAAAATCCTCACTAAAATACTACCAAACCAGATTCAGCAATATATTAAAAAGATCATACACCAGGACCAAGTGGGATGTAGTCTAGGGATACAACGCTGGTATAATATTCACATATCAATAAATGTGATTTATCACATAAGCAAAATAAAGGATAAAAGTCATATGATCATATTAATAGATGCAAGAAAAAGCATTACACAAAATCTAGCACACATTTGCAGTAAAAACTCTCAGCAATGTGGGAATTGATGTAACATACCTCAACATAATAAAGACTACATATCACAAACCTACAGCCAATATCACACTCAATGGTGAGAAACTAAAACAATTTCACTTAAAAACAAGAACAAGACAGGGATATCTGCTTTCACCAATCTTCTTCAACATGGTACGGGAAGTCCTTGCCACAGCCATCAGACAGGAACAAAGCAAAAAGTTATCAAAATTGTAAAGAGGGATGTAAAATTGTCATTATTTGCAGATGACATGATGTTGTATATAGAAAACCTTAAAGACTCCATCAAAATACTATCAGATTTGGTAAAAAAAAAATTCTGGAAGGTAGCTGGATACAAAATTAACATCCAGAAATTGATGGCATTTTTACAGACCAGCAACGAACTCTCAGAAGGAGAATCTAAAACAAAAATTTAAAAAAATACCATTTACTATTGCAACTAAAACAATAAGATACTTTAAAATAAACTTAACCAAAGGTGTAAAGAGCTGTACTCAGAAAACTACAGGACATGGAAAAAAGAAATTGAGGAAGATATAAACAAGTGGAAGAATAGACCATGTTTATGGATTGGAAGAATTAATATCATCAAAATTTCCATACTACCCAAAGCAATTTATAGATTCAATGCAATTCTTATTAAAATACCAACAGCCTATTTTCACAGAGATAGTACAAATATTCCAAAAATTTATATGAAACTATAAGTCTCCAGTTAGTCACAGCCATCTTGAGAAAGAAGAATAGAGTGAGAGGGATCACTTTACCAGATACCAAACTATACTACAAAGCCATTGTAATGAAAACAGCCTGGTATTGGTACAACAATAGACATACAGATCAATAGAACACACCAGAACCCCTGAAATAGATCCACACCATTACAGTCAGTTAATTTTTAACAAAGGAGGCAAGAACATACAATGGATAGTCCCTTCAATAAATGGTGCTGGGAAAACTGGACAGTTACATCCAAAAAAAAAAAAAAAAAAAAATGAAACTAGAGCACCAATTTTCACCATAAACAAAAATAAACTCAAAATGGATAAAAGACTTAAATGTAAGTCATGAAACCATAAAAATCCTTGAAGAAAATACAGGCAGGAAAGTCACAGATATCTCACATAGTGTAATTTTCACTGATACATCTCCTAGGGCAAGAGAAACAAAAGAAAATGTTAACAAATGGGACTACATCAAACTAAAAAGCTTCTGTACAGCAAAAGAAATCAGACTCAAAATACAAAGGAAACCCACGATATGGGAGAACATATTTGCCAAGGATTTATCTGATAAGGGGTTAATTTCCAAAGTGTGCAAAGAACACATACAACTCAACAACAGGTAGACAAACAATCCAATTAAAAAATGGTCAAAGGTCCTGAATAGACACTATTCCAATGAGGCTATACCAATGGCCAAGAGACATATAAAAAAATGCTCAACATCCCTAATCATCAGAGAAATGCAAATTAAAATCACAATGAGGAATCACTTCTCTCCTGTCAGAATGTCTACCATCAACAAAACAATAAATGACATATGCTGGTGAGGATGTGGAGAAAGGGGAACCCTGGTACACTGCTGGTGGGAATGCAGACTGGTGCAGCCACTATGGAAAACAGTATGGAGGTTCCTCAAAAAATTAAAAATGTAACTGCCTTTTGACCCAGTAATCCCATTCTAGGAATATATCTTCAGAATTATGAAACACTAATCAGAAAGAATATAAACACCCCTATGTTCACAGCAGCGCAATTTACTATAGCTAAGATCTGGAAATAGCCCAAGCACCCATCAGTAGAAGAGTGGATAAAATAGCTATGGGATATTTACACCAGGAAATATAGTATGCAGCTGTAAAGAAGGAGGATCTCATACCCTTTTGGACAGTATGGATGGTCCTGGAGAATATTATGCTAAGCAAAATAAGCCAAGCAGAGTAAGAGAAACATCACATGATCTCACATGGAATCTACGGAACTTAATAAACTGACGAACAAAATAGGTTCAGTGATGTGGAAGCATGTAACAGAGGAATCTCAGAGGGAAAGTAAGGTGGGGAGAGATTAACCATAGAATTTATATGCATATATGTATAACCCAAAGACACATAAATAATGTGGTGGGGGACTGGAGTGGAGGATGGGTGCAGGGTCAAAGGGGTCAATTTGGAAAATAGAGGACATATGTAAGATCTTGAACAATAAAAGAAAAAATTTAAAAGTATTTTATCAGGCAATTATAAATCTGTAATTATCAGAGAAATGCACATATATAGAACAATGAGTCATCATCTCACATTTGTTAGAATGGCTATCATCAAAAAACAAGAGAACAAAGATGTGGAGAAAAGGGAACCTGGGTACACTGTTAGTGAGAATGTAAATTGTTTCAGCTACTATTGAAAACAGTATGGAAGCCCTCCTGCAAAAAAATGAAAAATAGAACTACCATGTAATCCAGTAATCCTACTTCTAGGTATTTGTCCCATGGAAATAAAATCACTGTCTCAAAGAGCTATCAGCAACCTCATGTTCATTGCAGCATTATACATAACAGCCAAGACATGGAAGCAACTTAAGTGTCCGTCAACATATGAATGGTTAAAAAAATGTGGTATATATATACAGTGGGATATTTTTCAGCCATAAAAAGAAGGAAATTCTGCCATTTGTGACAATGTGGGTGGACCTTGAGGGCATTATGCTAAGTGAAGTAAGATAAAGACAAATACTGTATGATCTCACTTATATTGGAATCTAAAAACATTGAGCCCGGCCGGGCATGGCTCAGCAGTTGAGCGTCGACCTAGGATCCAGGCGATTGGGGTTCGATTCCCGGTCAGGGCACATGCCCAGGTTGCAGGCTGCAGCCGATCAACGACTCTCTCATCATTGATGTTTCTATTTCTCTCTCTCCCTCTCCTTTCCTGTCTCTGAAATCAATAAAGATTTTTTTTTTTTTAATTTAAAAACATTGAATTCATAGAAACAGAGAATAAAATGGTTGTTGCTCAGAGGCAAGAGCAGGAAAATAGGGAAATGTTGGTCAAAGTGTACAAACTTTCAGCTATAAAATGAATATGTTAGGGGGACCTAAGGAACACCATGGTGACTATAGTTAATTATACTGTATTGTATACTTGAATGTTGCTATGAAAGCAGAGCTTTAAGGTTGTCACCATAACAACAACAAAATGGTGATTTTGTGAGGTGAAGGATTTATGAACCTTTTTGTGGTAAACATTTCTAAATATATATATGTATCAAAACATCAAATTGTATACCTTAAATTCAGACAATATTATTTTCCAATTATATCTCATTTTTTAAAAATAACTTTTAAAAATATAAGTCCTAGGTGACTTCACCATCTTCTACCAAACATCTAATGAAGATATAACACAGCTATTTTAACAGAATAAAGTATTTTTCTAAGGCCAAAAGTTCCTGCACACTAAAATTTTACCGGGACAAAAGAAAGTTTTACAGGCCCAAACATATAATGAACATAGATGCAAAAACTTAAAACATTAGGTAGCCAAATCCAACAGTATATGAAAAGAATAATACATCACAACCCAGTTGGGTTTATTCCAGGAATGCAAGCTTTGTTTAATGTTTAAAAAATCAATATAATTCACAATAATAAGTTAAGGAGAAAATTCCTATCATCTCAATTGAGAAATTTTATCAAATACTTTGTATGCAATATCTATTTTATTATATTAGTTTCAGGTTTACAACATAGTGATTCAACATTTATATACCTTACAAAGTGATCACCACAATAAGCCCATTGTTTTTTATATAATGACAATTTATTTATAAAAACTATTAGCAAACATGAAATCAAAAGAAACTTATTTAATCTGATAAAATGTATCCACAAAAAAAACCTATAGAAAACATCACACTTAATGGTAAAATTTAAATGCTTTTTCTCACAGCATCTCTAGATTTAATGACTATTAACACACTGATGCTTTGCCAATATAATTTTAATCTTGCCACACTGCTATAGATAAATAGCACTATCCCCATTTTATATATTAGCAACTAAGTCTTAGAAAGAGGCTCAGTTTCTTGTCCATGGTCAACAATCACAAATGACAGCAGGAATTTAAACTTTGTGCATCATTGCCTCTTGTAATACCAATCCCTCAATTCATTCTACATTACCTACCATATCTACACCATCAGCATGCCATGTCCATTTTATTTCTAAATGATATCCTAATTCAGTCCAATTCTGTCTTCCCCTTGCTCGCCTCTCATTCTGTTGCCACAGTTATCACCATCACTACCAACAAACTTCTTGGTACAAAGTATCTTTATCATTCATCTAAACTACTCTAATAAGGCTTTTAATTTGCCCATGCTGGTATGATACTGAGGCTGCCTCCTCTATTTTTTCTTTGCTTTTGCTTTTGCTTTTGAAATAATTTATAACTTTAAAACAAGTTCCAAGAATAAAACATGCCCCTTTGTCCAGATTCACCAATAGTTAACATTTGCCACATTGTTTTATTGTGTACTTCCTAAAGAACAATATTATAATCATATATAACAACTTATGAACAATTATCAAAACCAAAAAATTTATCATTGATATATGGTTATCTAGCGTCCATATTAAAATTTCACCAATTGTTCTAATACTGCCCTTTATAGTCATTTTTTCCCAGTCCAGAATCCAATCTAGGATCATACATTACATTTACTTTTCATGTCTTTATTCTCTTTTAATCTTTAATATTTCCCCAGCCTTCCTTTATTTTTCAAGGCACTGACAGTTTTGAAGAGAAAAGACCAGTTATTTCATAGAATGTTTCACAATTTGAGTATGTCTAATGTTTTCTTATGATTATACCGGGGTTCTGGGTTTTTGGCAATAACAACACATAAGCAATTTTGTGTACTTCTTAATGCATCACATTAGGAAATACATGATTTTTTATGTTCTGATGTTAAATTGGATCAATTGGCTAAGTACTGACTGCCAGGTTCTCCAATACAGTACAATCAAGCCCTTTAAATTGCTTCTGATTTTACTTTTATAACCAGAGATCTGCTCCTATCTACTTTTCTATTCTTACTCTATCCCCATAGTTTGCTTTTCTTCTTAAACAAAACATGCTTGTTCCTGTCTCAGAAGGCATACATAGGCCCAGAAAGCTCTTCCTCACTTTGCTTGCAATGCAGACTTCTTTTCATCCTTTAAATTCAAATTAAGTAGTATCTTCTTAGAGGCGCTATCTCAAGTTGCCCTGTCTAAATTAGGTGTTCCCTGCTATCTCCTATCACAGAACCTTGTGTATTTTCTTCATAGTACATCTCATAATTTCCAAGTATTTATTTATTAAATTAAAAATTACATAGTCTAGCCCTGGCTGAGTAGCTCAGTTGGTTAGAGTGCTGACCTGCTACACCAAGGTTGCAGGTTCATTCCCCAGTCAAGGCACATACAAGAATCAACCAATGAATGTATAAATAAGTAGAACAAATCAATGTCTCTCTCTCCCTCCCCCTTCTTCTCTCTCTCAATAAATAAATTAAAAATTTAAAAATCATATAATAAATCTTCCCCTACTGGATTCTAAATTCCACAAATGCAAGACCCCTTTTCTATTTAGTTCAGGTCTGTATCTCCTGCTCCTACATAGTGCCTGGCATGTAAGTAATCAACAAATATTGGCTGAGGAATGAGGAGTTAGTATTCTTTAAGGGCATTCTAAAACAAATCAAATTATCTCCCTTAAGTCAAAAACTGGCACCATAGGATACAGCATGCTGTAAGAGAAATATCTTGAAGTCATACAAACTGAGGTTCAAATCCCAAATCAGAGTACTGTTGTATGACCTTGAACTTGCAGTGCCTCAGATTTCTCAGAGGTGAATTGGTCATACCATCATTTACTTAAGGGGTTTTGGGGATTAAATTCTTGTAAAACAAATTGGAGTCATGCTTAGTGTGTAAAGAAGTTGCATAAATAATAGGGTTAACCTTCTTTCTGGATTAAGAGATATTCCATCTCTACAAGAAACACTCATAAATCATACTACTTATCTTGCTGTGTATTCACAAGTACAGGTGAACTGATGAACTCTGAAAGGAACTTAAATCTCTCATAGTCCAATCTTTATACTCATTTCCACTCTGGACCCAGCCCTGTGGTGGACATAGAAGGGATTCTACCTCACATGTAAGAGGCACCCTCCTTATAAAAATCAGATTTTTCCAGCAGGTAGGTATATTTCCATTGTATTTTTTCTGTAACTCTGTTGCAGCCCTTATTGTAAGTGGTTTTGTATTAGTTATTTTTATGTGCATGAGTTTATCTCCCATTATATTTTCTCAGAATAATAATAATGGTAAAATAATAATGTTAGCAGCAAATAGTATCATACTTCACCCAATATAAGATTCCATCCATTTTAAGACACAACAATATTTTATATACCACTAAAAAAGTAGAAGTGCTGCCAAATAAATAATAGTATGTCATTGATAGGTAGGACTCATCCTGATTTCAAAATTTTAAAATGTGGAGAGAAAATGTGCCGGAGCCTGCCGGCAGTCGAACGGGAACCTGATTGAGGGGGTGAGGATTGGAAAAGAAAGACAAGAGACAGGATGGGATCGGGAGGGCTGCAGTTCATTCCTGTTGCCAGCTGCCAGCCCCGAGTTTATTTTCTCCGCTCAATATATACAGGCACTGTTGATTGTGCTGAATAGCACCCTGCCCCACATTTCTTCCCTTAGCCCGATACTAAGTAATTCCTTCAAGGCCCTACGAATGCCTTTTCAGAGTAAACACCCTGCCTCCTGCAGGAGCTCAGGCCTTGGAAAGTATTCTTATCTCGGCTTCTAATGGGAACTTTTGGGGAGGATAGAGTCCTTGGCTTGGTATGTGGTTTAACTATCCTTTAACCCTTCAGGCCGGGGCCAGCTTCCTAATTAGCCTTTCTAGAATTTAGTGTTGCTTTGGTGCCTCAAGGACTGGGTCAGGGAGCAGGAGGGCACCTCTGCAGCTCACCCAGGCAGCTCCTCTGTGCCTGGGGCCACTAACTCATCCACATCTCCCTGGGGAAGCATTTTCCACTGATACCGTTGCATGGGTCTCTGCAAATTGATAGCTGGGACACTGAATGCAAACCGTTCCCTGTCCCTCGGATGGAGGGGGAGCGGGGGGAGCAGGGCGAGTGCTAGCACCGCTGCCCACCACTCGGGTCAATGCCTCAGAGATTTCTCTCTTGATGGCACTAGGGCAAGCGGGCCTCCCGGGTCTTTCTCCCTGGGCAGCACCTCGCCCGGCGGGTCCTCCCGGGGGGAGTCCCGCCGGCTCCCCACAAAAATGTGCTTCTTAAAATTGAAAAAACCTAGTCTGTATCACACACTATTCTAAGAACTTCATGTTTATTAAACCTCACAACAACTCTATGAGGCAGATATGTTATACTTCCTCTTGATCAGTTCTCTATGATCTAAATATCTTCTAAATATCTCCGTACTCCACTCACTCTTCTCCATCACAGTCTGGAACCACCACAGCCTGAGTCATCATTATGATCTCTCATCTCCCATCATATCTCTCCATTACTTAATTCTCACTCCATATCTAAGTTTGACTTCCTTGAAAGCCAACTTATTTTCTGTTGCCAGAATTATCTTTGAAAAATGCAATTTTGACTATGTCACTCCCTCGTTAAAGCACTTCAGTAACTTCTCTATGACCTTAGAATAGGTTCCAAAGTTTGTATGGCCTATAAGACATTGTGTGAGCTTCAATTCAAAATGATAATGTAGGTAAATGTGGTACTCAGAACCTCCCACAACCACATTACAATTACAACTAAACTATAGAACAACTATAATTCAGAACCACCTGAAATCTAGCTGAACAGAAGTCCTACAACTAAAGATATAAAGAAAAAGCCACATGGAGACTGGCAGGAGATGCAGAAACATGGAACAGGCTGGTCCCACACTCACATGTGGTAGTTAAAAATAAGAAGAGATATCTTGGCTCTGGAGGTTCCCATAAGGAGTGAGAGGTCTCAGCCCCACATCAGAACCCCCAGCCCAGGGTTTCAGTGCTAAGAAGAGAAGTCCCCATAACTTCTGGCTGTAAAAACCAACAGGGATTGTGACTGAGTGAGAGCAAAGCTTTTGGAGTCACAGGCTTTCCTCTTAAAGGGCCTGCACATGGACTTATTCAGACTCACTCGCTCTGATTTCCAGCACTGGGGCAGCAGCTCAAAAGGCATCTTGGACAAATAGAGAGGAAATGAATTGTCTGGTTTCATGGCAAAGTTTAGAGGGGCAGCTTTCTCCCAGACAAAACTGCTGACAGAGGCCATTGTTCCTTTGCTGAATTCTTCCCCACAGAGCTGATAAGTGGGCACCATATCTGAGTCTCCATAAACCTGGATAACACCATAGCCTCCCCTTGCTGATTCCTTGAGAGCCCACCCCACCCAACTTGCAGGACCAACTAAGTGATTTTTGGTGGCTTTTCAATACAAAAGGCTGTCTTGGCTCATGTTTCAGACTTTCCTAAAATCTCTCAAACAAGCAGCATCTGCCTTTGGCATGTCCCATACTTCAAACTAAGTGGCCTCAGGCCTGGCAATAACAGTAGCCATCGTTGGTTCACAGCTTGACCTGTCCTGGGCACACCTAAGCACAGCACAAGTAGCAGCCATCTGCAGATCATTTTGTAGCTCATGCCAGGTGACCTCAGGCAGGGCACAGGTGGCAACAGACCTACCAAGAGACCCCAGAGCCAGCTCACACAGTGGACAGTTTCAGATCACATTAAAGCATCACCCAATCACCCACAAAAGTGACAAACACAAGGGGCAGACTCAGCGGACACCAGAGCCCCACTGAAGGAAGTCCTGCTCCATGGGCTGGGTCCATCCACGGCTGATCCTCCATGGTGGTTCTAGCCAGCCCTTGCAACCAATCAGCTTGGTGGCAAAACATTCCCACTGAGGTCCCAACAGCAATCAAGGCTCAACTATGACAGGAGTGTGTACACAGCCCACCCAGGGGGCACACCTGCAGTGCCTAGCTCAGATGATCAGGGAGGCTGTGACACTGGACACTACAGAACACCTACTACATAAGGCCACTCTACCAAGCCTGGGAGGTGTAGCAGCTCTACCTAATACATAGAAGCAAACACAGGGAGACAGCCAAAATGAGGAGACAAAGAAACATGTTTCAAATGAAAGACCAGGACAAAACTATAGAAAAAGAACCAAACAAAATGAAGACAAGCAATCTACCAGACGCAGAGTGAAAAACACTGGTTATAAGGATGATCATTGGGGAAGAAGATATGAACTTAGAAAGAATTACAACAAAGAGACAGAAAACATTAAAACGGAGATAGGAAACATAAGAATGGAGATAGAAACATAAAAAAGAACCAGACAGAAATAAAGAATATCTTAACTGAAATGAAGAATAAATTAGAGGGGATCCACAGTAGAGTAGATGAAGCCAGAGATCAAATAAGAAATTTGGAATATAAGGTAGCAGAAAACACCCAATCAGAACAGCAAAAAGAAAAAAAGAATTTAAACAAAGAGCATACTTTAAGGAGCCTCTGGGACAACTTCAAGTGTACAAACATTCCCATCATCAGAATACCAGAAGGAGAAGAGAGAGCAAGGAATTGAAAATCTATGTGAAAAAATAATGACAGAAAACTTCCCTGACCTGGTGAAGGAAACAGTCATACAAATCTAGGAAGTGCAGACAGTTTCAAACAAGATAAACCCAAAGACACCCACACCAAGACACATCATAATTGAAATGTCAAAAGTTAAAGATAAAGAGAGAATCTTAAGAGTGGTAAGTAGAAAGCAGACAGTTACCTACAAGGGAGCTCCCATAAGACTGTCAGCTGATTTCTCAACAGAAATTTTAAGACCAGAAGGGATTGTCATAAAATATTCAAAGTGATGAAAAGCAGGGACCTACATCCAAGATTACCCAGCAAAACTATCATTTAGAATTAAAGGACATATAAAGAGCTTCACATACAAGAAAAAGCTAAAGGAGTTCATCACCACCAAACCAGTATTACAAGAAAGGTAAAAGGGTCTTCTTTAAGAAGAAGAAAAAAAAAGATTAAAAATGTGAATAATAAAATGGCAATAAACACCTATCTATCAGCAATTGAATCTAAATACAAAATTAAAAAAAAAAATCAGAACAGAAAAAGACTCATAAGTACAGAGAACATTTTGATGGTTGCCAGATGGGAAGGGGGTTGGGGGAATGGGTAAAAAAGATGAAGGGATAGAAATACTTTTTTTTTTAATCCTCACCTGAGGATATTTTTTCCATGCTTTTCAGAGAGAGTGGAAGGGGGGGAGAGAGAGAGAGAGAAAGAAAGAGAAAGAGAGAAACATAGATGTGAGAGAAAAACATTGATTGGTTGCCTCCAGTGGGGTTCCTTCAGTCCACAGGCCAATGCTCTAACCAGTGAGCCAAACCAGCTAGGGCAGAAGTACAAATTTGTGATTACAAAAATAGTCACATGCATGTAAAGTACAGCATAAGGAATACAGTCAATAATATTCTAATAACTATGTATGGTGTCATATGGGTATGAGATTTATTGGGATGATCAATTATTGGGTTATATAGTGTTTGATCACTGAGTTGTACATCTGAAACCAATATAATCTGTATGTCATCTGTCACTGAAAAACAAAAAAATTATTAAAAATAAATTAATAAAAAGAAGACACTGCATATGACCTGCATAATACTGTTTCTATATCCTCAACCCTCTCTCCCTAAATTCCAGTCATACTGGCCTTCTCTCACTTCCAAAAACAGAACATGAATTTCCCCATAATCAGGACCTTCACACAACCTCTTTTTTCCCTGAAATATTTTCTTCTCCATCTCCTACCTCCCATCCTCATCACTACTGCACTACTAGAATGGCTAACAGCTATAGATCTTTACTTTCTAAGCTTGAGCAACACTTCTTAAAGAAAGTTTGCCTGCCATGCCCCCTCCCACTAAGTAGGTATGTATTTTGATTGCTTTATTCCATAGCACTAATCTCACCTGAAAATTCCTTGTTCAAAATATTCCTTCTCTTTTAGATTGTGAGCTCCAAGAGGGCAGAGACCAGATCTATGTGATTCATCATCATATCCTCAATACCTAGCACAGTGAACTGATATATTTCACATACCCAATAATTAGATATTAAAATGAAATTGGAAATCTCTTCTGTCTCTCACCAAAAAATCCAAATGCTCAAGAAAGGGGTTCATGAAGTAGAACTTGAAAGTATCTGAGTTCTGCAGAGATTGCTGGCACAAGACCTCCAATATGCAAACACTGAATTTATCAATTCTGGCCACAATGTTCACAGCCAAATCCAACCTGCAGCTGCAGCACACTAAAACTTCTGGAGTGCTGTCACCCATCCATATGTATTGCTTATACGTCCCTAAACATCTTTATATGAGAATACAGGTGATAGTTAAAATTATTCTTTTACTTACTCCTATGAGGTTCTTGGCAAATCAACAAAACCATTAAAAGATTGAGACTCATAGACCCATCAATTAGAGACAATAATTCAAGAACTAAATCATCAGGGAAGGAGAGACACCCTGTGGCATTCATACAATTGCTTCAGGCTGCTGGCCTGATTTACAACTGGCCCTATTCTAAGAGTGCACTGATTCACAGTGCCTTCCAACTCAGTGCCCAGATAGCAAAAAACACACACTGCAGACAGTGATTCAGAGCCCTGGTGCTATGCTGAGGTATCCAGCCTCTCATCCAAAGAGCTACTCTTAGTAGTAGTCTCTGGGGCTGCAGGCAGACAGATAAAGCTGTATACTAAGGAGTAACTGAAGATTTGTAGTTTGTCCCTAGGTTACAGGAGATATAATCAGAAAGGCGAAATGTACCTTGTTCAAGCAACCTAACTTTATCTAAAAATGGAGAATCTGCAGACCTGGAACAAAAATAGAGAAAGGTAACTTATATGTCAATTTCAGCTTCCAGGCCCCACTGAGCATATAACTAGGAGCATTGCTGTAACATGGATACTGCTCAGGATCCCCAAATGCTTCTAAAAACTGTGTCATTTATATATTTCTAAACAGGCATTCACAATGCATGAAGAAATCACTCCTCAAGTAAATAAGAGAATGAGTTCTAAGATTATTTACTTCTTCCTGCCTGGTGTTAATGCAGCTGGAATGCCGCTTATAACAATGAGATACTTTTTGCAAATATTTGGCAAGCATAATATACACACTCCCCAAGAGCAAATTTCTTTTTCAAACTAATTCCGGCTGAAAACTGAAAAATATCACTTGAAAGCAAGCAAAGAATGAGGGGGCAGATACAGTACAGACCACTGAAAATGAAGAATGCTCTTAATGGGTTACCGATACAGAAAAAAAAGAAAATGGAAAGGGATTGATAAAGGAGTGCAGGCACAAAAACAGCCAACCCCTTGTGTCAGTGAGAGAAAGCAAAAACTTAAAGGTTAAAGGAGGAGAATGGAATTAAAGAGTGCGCATATATATATATATATATATATATATATATATATATATATATATATATATATAAACAGTATATATGGACAAATGAGACAAGTCAGGAAAACAGGTAGGAAATAAACAGAGCAAAAGAAGCGCAGTCAGAAGTGCAAGTTCAGGCACCAGTCAGTAGCTTAGTTGGTTAGAGCATTGTCCCAATACACTAAGGTTGCAGGTTGGATTCCCGGAACATACAAGAATCAATGAAAGCATAAATAAGTGGAACAACAAATCAATGTTTCTCTCTCTCAAATAAATAATAAATTTTTAAAAACAAAAGTACAAGTTCAGCCACATCAGACTTGTTAACAATTTTATTCAATATTTATATCAATCTACCTCTAGTATAGCTCTCAAATCCATCTTCTCTCTCTCTTGTTTCTCCTCTCCTCCTCTCCTTCTCCCTCTCCGTCTCCCCAGACACCACCCTACCAAAGTGGCATTATTTACCTCCTCACATTCACTCTGACTACCCTTATGCTGCATTCATCCAGTCTTCACAGAGCAATCAGAGGGGGGCATTAAAATACCAGTCAGATTATTTTACTCCCTTGCTTAACACTATTCAAAACCTCCTTACTGCTGATGAGAAAATACTAAACTATTGAATTTGGTCTACTAGATTTTTTTAAGATTTCTCCAACCTCAAGTCTTATTACTTGGCCCTTCACTATCAGTGCCACACCAGCCTCTCTCACTATCTCTAATGCATTGGCACCATGCTTCCACACCTTAGAGATGACTGAAGACCATGGCAAAACCTCCATTAGGCCAATCATCCCTCTGGAACCAAGAAAAACCTTGTTTTCAACCCAAAGATTCATTCCTTCCTCATTCATTTTCTCTATTTGTTTTAAGTTCCAACATCAACCTGGGCATCATGACTTTTTCAGACTCTTATTCTCTCATCCTCCCATCTGTCACAGGATATCCTGCTGAGGTAAGCACTGCTGCCCAAGAAACCTACAAAAGTTCCTCTGCCATCAGTCTGGGGCCCTAGTTTTATGCAAGTTCAGTGTTCCTGCCTTCATATGCAAAAACACCTGCCTGCTTGATCCAGTCTAAGTGGACTCAGGCTTCTAATTGCTTCTAATTCTAGAGTGATACTCAGATATGTGAATCTTAAAATCTATAATCACATATTAAGCATGGAAATCTAATTAAGGAGCACTCTTTACAAATATGACCCTAAATGCTGAGTAATTGTTATGTGAAGAGAAATTTTCTATTCATCTAGAAATCCAAGGCATCATCATGTCAAGCTGGCACTATAGGTTCACATAAGAACATTTCCTCCCTCAGCTCAAAATATAGAATATAGTAATGATAGCTAAATCATAAAACATACTTTAAAAAAATAAAAACACAACAACAATTGTTATTTTTTTTTAAAAAAAGAGAGAGAGAAACATGTCCATAGAGCTGAAACAACAACAACAAAAAACACTTAGCAACAAAAGGATCTAAAGCCACTCACTTACTAGAAAGCAGGCAGAGGCAGCCAAGAGTTCAACTCCTATGGGATAAAATGGGGTAAAATACTCCTAAAACATTGAATGTGTAGGCGGATAGCAAAGATAGATCACTGTAGGAACTAGGAGGTGAAGCAGAAATTTCCTGCCTGTACATAATGACTGTTAACATGCTATGATGAGTACAGGATGCTGAGATTGACAACTGAGGTGCTACCAGGATGGTAGGAAGTAACAGAGATAGCTATGCAACTGAGACTTCCATCATGTCATCCACTGGCTCAAAAATGGGACCTTTGTTATCCTCATAGAATAAAAGCCCCAAGCTGCCAACATAACAATGTTTTGAACTAAGGATCTGACCAAATAAAACATAATCTAGCTAGACCTAAAAGAAATGAGTATAACAGATATAATAAGTATGAATTTTCCCATGAATGATAAGCTTGCAGCAAATTAAAACTCTAAGCCTACAAAACAAAAACACAAAACCTTAAAAAAAAAATAGTAAACAAATGCAACAATGAGGTTGAAGACCCAAAGAAAAACAGAAATTTGAAAAAATGACTTTAAAATAAATGTTTAACATTCTGAAAGACCTAAAGGAATAAGCTTCTGAAAAGTAAGAACAAGAGGTTATAAAATAAAAAAGACATGTAAATCAGAAATGGGAGATATTAAAAAAAAAGAGAGAGAAATCATGTAAATCAAGACTATAGACTCTGAAATGAAATCTCAAAAGGCAGCATAAACCTTAGACTGGATATGCCCAAGTAAATAATTACTGAATTTTAAGATGCTTCTGAGGAACAAACTCAGAATGAAATACTGGAGATAAAGAAATTGACAAAGTGAAAGAGAAATTGAGAAACCTGGATAACAGACTTAGAAGCTTCAACCAAAGCCAAATAGCAGTTCCAGAGAAAGAAAATAATAAGTATAGAAGAGTGATGAAGGCAGATATATATTTTTATACTAATTTAAACCATCATATAATAGTATTGGCAAAAGAAAGACATTTGCATACATACTAAACTAAAAAAGTTTACTAGGTTCAGACTGAAAACAGAACATAACCACAAGAAATAACTATAAGAAAACATACAAGAAATTGTAAAATAAGAAATTTTTTTAAAAACTTATCTTTCTCTATATGTTTTTATTTGTTATTGATAAATTCCTTCAAATTTTTCACCCCAATCCCCCTCCCCTCTGACAGCCCTCAGACTATTTTCTGTATCTATGAATCTGTTTCCATTTTGTTTGTTTATTTTGTTCATTAGAATCCACACATAAGTGAAGCCATATAGTATTTGTCTTTCTCAGAGTGGTTATTTCACTTAGCATAATACTCTCCAGGTCTCTTCATGCTATCACAAAAAGCAACCAATGTCACCCAAATTAATTCAATAAAATTTTTTAAAAAGAGTCATCCTCACTTAAAGATAGTCAATTGAACATAAGCATTCTCATCTGCTTTGTACTGAAACCACACCAAAGTAGCAGTAAAATTATTTATTTTAATTCACAAACCAACAAGGACAAAGGGAAAGGGAGATGTGACAAAGAAAAATTTCACCAGACACATCCAATTCTATCTGTCACACAGAATACACAAAATTAGATATGTATCTCAAATGAAGACACTTAGAATATCCATTTCTATTGAACCTTCTTATTCTAAGAGAAAGGACCTAAAAACGTTGACATCATAGTTCTCAACAAAAGATTTTCGGCAGATAATATATGAAACATTTCCAATCAGCTTTGTTTATATATTTTTATGGATTTAGAGAGAGAAGAAAGAGGGAAAGGGAGAGGAAGACAATCATTGATGGGAGAGAGAAACAAATCAGCTGCCTCCTGGACACACCCCAACCAGGAACCAGCAACCCGGATATGTGTCCTGATGGGGAATCAAACCAATGACCCTTCAGTGCACAGGATGACTTTCACCAACTGAGCCACATGGACGAGGGCAGTGCTGTATTTTTTTTTTTTTACTTTTTTTATTGTTCAAAATATTACAGATGTCCTTTAATCTGCCCTTTGACCCTTTTCACCCCACCATACCCACCTGCCAAGTCCCTCACCACACCATTGTTTGTGTCCTTCAGTTACAAATAAATGCATATAAATCCTTTGGTTAATCTCTTCCCACTTACGCACCCCACTTTCCCTCTAAGATTCGTCAGTCTGTTCCATGCTTCCATGTCATTGAATCTATTCTGTTCATCAGTTTATTAAGTTCTTTAGATTCCACATATAAGTGAAATCATGTAATGTTTGTCGTCCTCTGCCTTGCTTATTTCACTTAGCATAATTTTCTCCAGGTCCATCCATATTGTCCCAAAGGGTACGAGATGCTTTTTCTTTACAGCTGTGTACTATTCCATGGTGTATATTTCCCACAGCTTTTTTATCCACTCATCTACTGATGGGCACTTGGGCTGTTTCCAGATCTTAGCTATTGTAAATTGTGCTTCTATGAACATAGGGGTGAATATATTCTTTCTGATTAGTGTTTCAGGATTCTTAGGATATATTCCTAGGAGTGGGATCACTGAGTCAAAAGGCAGCTCCATTTTTAATTTTTTGAGCAATCTCCATACTGTTTTCCATAGTGGTTTCCATACTGGAATGCACCAGTATGTGTACCAGCTGTGTACTAGGGTACCCCTTTCTCCACATCCTCGCCAGCACATGTCGTTTGTTGATTTGTTGATGGCAGCCATTCTGACAGGTGTGAAGTGATACCAAAATTGTGGTTTTAATTTGCATCTCTCTGATGATTAGCAAAGTTGAGCATTTTTTCATGTCTCTTGGCCATATGTATATCCTCATTGAACAAGTGTCTATTCAGGTCCTTTGACCATTTTTTAATTGTATTGCTTGCCTTTCTCTTGTTGAGTTGTATGAATTCTCTGTACACTTTGGAAATTAGCCCCTTATCAGAAACGTCGTTGGCAAATATGTCCTGCCAAACTGTGGGGATCCTTTGTATTTTGCAGCTGTTTTCTTTGGCTGTACAGAATCTTTTAAGTTTGATGTAGTACCATCAAACAATTGTTTATTTTTTCCTTTGTTTCTCTTGCCTTCGGAGATGTATCACTGAAAATTCCACAACGTGAGATGTCTGAGATTTACTGCCTATGATTTCTTCCAGGATTTTTGTGGTTTTGAGACTTACATTTAAGTCTTTTATCCATTTTGAGTTTATTTTTGTGTATGGTGAAAGTTGGTGGTCTAGTTTCATTTGTTTGCATGTACCTGACCAATTTCCCTAGGACCATTTATTGAAGAGACTTTCTTTATTCCATTGTATGCTTTTGCCTCCTTTAACAAATATGAACTTACCAAAATGGTATGGGGCTATTTCTGGGGTCTCTGTCTTGTACCATTGATCTATATGTCTGTTGTTGTACCAATAGCAGGCTGTTTTTATTACAATAGATTTGTGCTACAGTTTGATATCTGGTAAAGTGATCCCTCCCACTCTGTTCTTCTTTCTCAAGATAATAGTGGCTATTAGGAGTCTTTTTTCATTCTACATAAATTTTTGGAATATTTGTTCTAGGTCTGTAAAATATGTTGTTGGTATTTTAATAAGAATTGCATTGAATATAGACATTGCTTTGGGTAGTATGGACATTTTAATGATATTAATTCTTCCAATACATGAGCATGGTTTATTCTTACACTTGTTTATATCTTCCTGTGTTTCTTTTTTCAGTGTCCCATAGTTTCCCGAGTACAGGTCTTTTACATCTTTGGTTAATTTTATTCCTAGGTATCTTATTTTTTTAGTTGCAATGGCAAACTATATTGTTTTTTTAGTTTCTCTTTCTGGGAGTTGATTGCTGGTGTATAAAAATGTCATCAATTTCTGGATGTTAATATTGCATCCATCCACCTTGCCAAATTCATTTTATCAAATCTAGTAGTACTTTGGTAGAGTCTTTAAGGTTTTCTATGTACAATATCATGTCATCTGCAAATAATGACAGTTTTACTTCCTCCTTTCCAGCTTGGATACCTTTTATGTTTTCTTACTGTCTGATGGCTGTGGAAAGGACTTCCAGTACCTTAAGAGATGTGAAAGTGGGCATAACTGTCTTGTTCTTGTTTTTAAGGAAAATGGTTTTACTTTTGACCACTGAGTATAATCTTGGCTATAGGTTTGTCATATGTCATCTTTATTATGTTTTAGGTATGATCTCTCTATTCTCACTTTGTTGAGAGTTTTTATCAAAAACGGGTGCTGGATTTTGTTGAATGCTGTTTCTGCATCTATTGATATGATCACATCATTTTTATCCTTCATTTTGTTTATGTGATATACACATTTATTGATTTGTGGATATTATATCAGTCTTGTATTCCCAGAATAAATCCCACTTGGTCGTGGTGTATGATCTTTTTAATGTATTGCTGGATCTGGTTTGCTAGTATTTTAGTGAGGATTTTAGCATCTATGTTCATCAGGGATATTGACCTGTAACTTTCTTTCTCTGTAGTATCTTTATCTGGTTTTGGGATTAGGATGATGCTGGCCTAATATAAAGAGATTGGAGGTTTTCTCTCCTATTGAATTTTCTGGAGTAGTTTGAGGAGAATAGGTGTTAATTCTTCTTTCAATGTTTGGTAAAACTCAACTGTAACTCCATCTGGTCCAGGACTTTTATTTGCCGGGAACTTTTTTATTACTGCTTCAGTTTCATTAGTTGTTATCAGCCTATTCAGGTTTTTTACTCTTCCTGATTCATGTTTGGAAGATTGCATGATTCTAGGAATTTGTCCATTTCACCCTCATTGTCCAGTTTGTTCATATATAGTTGCTCTTAGAATTTTTTTATGATCTTGTGTATTTCTCTTAGGTCAGTGGTTATATCCCCTCTTTCATTACTGATTTTATTTATTTGAGTACTCTTTGTTTCTTGGTGAGTCTAGTTAAAAGTGCATCAATCTTATTTAACTTTTCTAAGAACTAGCTCTTTCTTCCATTGATTTCCTGGGTTGTTGTTTTTTTTAGTCTCTAAGTCATTGATTTTTGCTCTGATCCTTATTATTGTCTTCCTTCTACTTTCTCTGGGCTTTTCTTGCTGTTCTCACTCTAGTTCTTTTCATTGTTGTGTTAGATGGTTTAGCAGAGCTTTTTGTTTCTTGAGGTATGACTGTAATGCTATGAACGTTACTCTCAGGACTGCTTTTGCCATGTCCCATAGATTTTAGATTGTCCGTTAATTTTTGTTTATTTACGAGATGTGCTTAATTTCTTCCTTGATCTCATGGGTAACCCATTCATTTTTTACTAATATGCTATTCAGCCTCCATGTGTTTGAAAATTTTTTAGTTTTTTAATACTGGTTGATTTCTATATTCATGGCATTGTGATCCAAGAAGATGTTTGATATGATTTCAAACTTCTTGAATTTGTAGAGGCTTGCCCTGGTCCTTAACATGTGGCTAATTTTTGAAAATATTCCATGTGCACTTGAGAATAATGTGTATTCTGCTGTTTTGGGATGAAATGTTCTGTAAATGTCAATTAAATTCTTTAGATATTGTGTGTCACTTAAGGTCTCTGTTTCCCTGTTGATTTTTTCTCTTGATGATCTGCCCAATGATGACACGGGTGTTAAAGTCTACCACTGTGATTGTGTTTCTGTTGATCTCCCCCTAAAAGTCTGCTAAGAAATTTTTTAGAGAGGGAAGATGGCAGCTCTGTGAGAAGCAGCAGAGTGCCCCCTCTCCAAGCCACACACTCAATTTACTCCTAAAATACTACATAACCAGCTTGGAAAAACCAGAGAAACATACCCAAGTGGACATATTGCAGGTAAGGAGCACTGAAGAAATATTTCAGAGCCCGGTAAGAGATGGGGGGGGTGTAGAAATGGGGAGTCCCCCCTGAAGCCTGTGCAGGGCTCTGAGCCCTGAGGCTTGGAGGCTGCAAAGCTCCCTCCCCTTGGGAGAGTGGACCAACATCCAAAAGCAGGGATCTCATACCAGGAGAGGAGGGAAGGGGAAGGAGTGCCAGGTGTGGAGGGCAGAGGGACACAGGGGAGCAGGGTACCCACAAGGAGGGGACCATGCCTTCCTAGCAAAACAAAGTTTTAATAGTGGCCCCAACCATGGTGTTACACTTAGAGTGCTGACCATAGGAAAGGCTGTCCCAAAGCCTGTGACACCCAAGTGTAAAGGACCAGAGGTCTGCACTGAGCAGCCACACACAGGGGCCCTTTTCCTCCCTTTAAGGCATTGTGTTGAGCCCCAGAAAGCATTTAATCTGTGTGGCATGGGGAAGGGGAGGAGAGCCACCCTACCCTGCACTTCCAGTGGGAAAGAGTCTGGGATTTGTGACCGGCCCTGAGGGGCGCTGTGGTGGCTCATGCAGCAGCCCCAGCTTTATTGAGATCAGCAGTGCAAGGGAGCTATGTGGAACTGACTTTGGGTCTCCTCCCGCTGTGTGCCTTGGCACACTGGTGGTGGGATCTTGCAAGGTGGACTCTTTGCTTGTGTGTTGCTCTGTGCATCTTTGAGTTTCTGATCTCTGAACTGACTCCCATCTTCCAGGCTTGCACTGGGCTGACAGATCAGCTAAAGCTGGGATTGGTGTCTGCATAGAATACCTTTGGAGGGGCATGCCTGATGCTCCCAGGCAATCAGATTTGGGAAGGGAGGGGCAGAGCACCCCTGCCTCTCCTGCAGCCTGGGATCACCACCCTCAATAAGAAAAGGGCTGGTCTAACTCACTGAGGCCCCAAATACACCCAGAGGGCACAGACCTGAGGGAGAAGGGAGAATAGCTCACAGGAGGACATTATGAGAATAAGACTCTAAGGGACTGTTTTTTGAAAACTGGAATAAAAGCCGAAAACCTCTGCTGGGGGCTGGGCAGGCAAAGTATCACTTGAATGATTTATAAACAAACCCACTGAGCTCAGGCTGCTGAAATGGCCCATACAGAAAAGGTAACAAGCTGAAACAAATCTGAACCTCCAGCAGGCCAGTGCATGGGGAACTAGAATCGGAGAATAGGGTAGGGACTGAGGAGCTGGCTGTGGAGCAAACTCCCTCACAGTGAGTGCTTGATAGCAAAACCTCTAAGGAAGGGGAGCAATGCCCTGAGCTACACTAGCCATCCTGCACCCTAAAGACTCTACAGAGGATTGTGGAGTAAGATCAGGCAACTACAAGGTTGCAAAATAGCTGACAACAGGAGGTGGTCCACAGAGAGCCTCAGATCAATATGTCTTATGGAAAGGACATATTTGATCAAATCCCTGTTTAAAATACATTGGCATGTCAGAGGCAAATCTAGACAGCTCCTCACATTGGCTGATACATAAGTACCTCCCAGGAGAATGAAAATCAGCATACCAAACAGAAAGCCTCAGATGACATAAGCTGCCCAGAAGAAACTCACTTGATTGACTGACATTCCTTTTTCTCTTTTTCCCTTAAGAAGAAGAGAAAGGGAAAGATTTTATTATTTTTTCTTCTTTTTAAATTTATAATTTTTTTAAAATTTTGTAAAATTTTTAATTAACTTTTTTAAAGAATTTGTTCTGCTTATCTTGTTTTTTGTTTTGTTTCTTTAGTTTTCTTTCTATGCTTTGTTTTGTTTTATCTTTACTTCTACTATCAAGACATTCTTGATATTCCCTGCATAATTTCTGGGAGTTTATCATTATATTTAACAAGTTTACTGCTTTTCTCTATAGCTCTCCTCAAATCTTACTGGACTCCCTCCCTGCCTGGGCTTTATCTGTCTCTCTTTTCTCGATCCATTGGCATAACTATTTTTTCTTCTTCTTTTCCATCTTTCTTGTTTTCCTCCCTTCTGCCTTCCTGTCTTTTTGTTCAATTCTTAGTTTCTCTTATTCTGTTTATTGTATTTTTATTTTTTCATTTTCAACTATTACACTATTCCTATTCCCTCCCTTAATTTTTTTCTGGCATTTCTTTCAGAATCTTTTCTCTGCCTCTTTTATCTCCCAGGAGCTTCTCTATTTATTACATTTTAGTTTAGTTTCTTCTTCTTATTTTTTAAATTTTTATTACTATTAACAACAATATAAGTTTTTCTCTCTAAGCTTTACTTTTTCTTCTCGTTATTTTTTTTACCTTTTTTTTTCTTTCTAGAATTTGTGTTCTCCCTTCACTCTCCCAGCTCAATTTTCACTTAGGTTGTTTTCATTGCGATTGTCAAGATATTTTGTAAGATACCCTTAGGTTACTGGAAGTTTAGTTCTCTATTGTCCTGTACCTGTACAACAACTTACATGATGAGGTTGGGCTGAGACACACAGTTAGCCACCCAGATAGGAGAATCCTCCCAAGGACTGGTCAATGACAATCTAGACCCAACCACAACAGGAGAGCACAAAGAACTCACAAAAGGGGCACCCACAAAAGGGACATGCCTAGAGCAGAGAGCTCAGAAGTATAAGAACAACACACTTTTGGACTCAACTGGACTCACAATACAAAATCACTCCCTATAAGACTGGGAGACAACAAATATATTAAATATATAGATACAAACACTAAGAGCCACCAAAACGGGGAGACAAAGAAAAAAACCCCAAATTACAGAAAAGGAAAAATTGCCAAAAAAAGACTTTGATGAAATGGAGGTAAGCAAATTATGAGAAATAGAGTTCAGAGTAATGATTATAAAGATGTTCAAGGGAATTAATGAGAAAAACAAGGAACTAAATAGGAAGATCAAGGATCTTGGTGAAAACAAAAAAAGAGATACATAACATAAACAAAAATCAGACAGAGATAAAGAATGTTGTATCTGATATGAAGAATACTCTAGAAGGAATTAAAAGCAAGCTCAATGAAGCAGAGGATAGAATAAGTGACTTAGAAGACAAGGTAGAAAAAAAATCACTCAATCAGAGCCTCAAAATGAAAAAATACTTCAAAAGCATGAGGACAGTCCAAGGGAGTTTTGGGAAACATGAAGTGAAATAACATTCACATTATAAAAGTGCCAGAGGGGGAGGAAAGAGAGCAAGGGATAGAGAACTTGGTGGAGGAAATAATGACAGAAAACTTCCCTATGCTGGCGAAGGAGAAGGCCACACAAGTTCAGGAAGCACAGAGGGTTGCAAAAAAGAGGGACCCAAGGAGACCCACTGCAAAATACATCATAATTAAAACGGCAAATGGCAAGGACAAAGAGAGAATATTGAGGGCTGCAAAGAGAGACAAGGTGTGACCTACAAAGGAACCCCCATAAGGCTGACATCATATCTCTCAACAGAAAACCTTCAGGCCAGAAGGGAGTGGCACAAATTCCTCAAAGTAATAAAAATCAAGAAACTGCAAGCAATATTGTTTATCCAGCAAGGCTATCATTTAAAATTGAAGGTGAAATAAAGAACTTCCAAGACCAAAACAAACAAACAAACAAACAAACAAACAAAAACACTAAAGGAGTTCATTAACACCAAACCAGCATTGCAAAAAATTGCTAAAAGTAGTGCTTAAGAAAAAGAAGAAATAGTGAGAGAAAGGTACATAGCATAAATTAGAAAATGGCATTAAATAAGTATATGTCAATAGAAAACTTATATTTACATGGCATAAATGATCCAATCAAAAGACAAAGAGTAGCTGAATAGATAAGAAAACAAGACCCAAATATATGCTGTCTACAAGAGACCAACCTGATAGCAAAACATTCGCACAGGCTAAAAGCGAAGGGATGGAATAAAATATTTCATGCAAATGGAAAGGGAAAAAAAGCTGGAGTAGCAATACTTATTTCTGACAAAGTAGACTTCAAAATGAAGACCATAACAAGAGACACAGATGGTCACTACATAATACTAAAGGGATCGATTCAACAGGAGGAGATAACCCTTATAAACATTTATGTACCCAGTATAGGAGCACATAAATATATAAAGAATTTCTTGGGGGACTTTAAGGAGAGATTGTCAGCACCACAGTCATAGTGGGGGGATTTACCACCTCACTGTCAGCATTGGACGGATCATCAAGACAAAAAATCAACAGGGAAACAGAGACCTTAAATGACTCACCAGAACTAATGGATTTAATTGATATTTACAGAACATTTCATCCCAAAGCAGCAGAATACACATTCTTCTCAAGTGCACATGGAACATTATCAAAAAAAGACCACATGTTAGGGCACAGGGCAAGCCTCTACAAATTCAAGTAGGTTGAAATCATATCAGGCATCTTCACTGATCACAATGCCATGAAACAAGAAATCTACAACTATAAAAAAACTCAAAACCATTCAAACACATGGAAGCTAAATACCATGCTATTAAACAATGAATGGGTTACCAATGAGATCAAGAAAGAAATCAAACACTTCATGGAAAAAAATGTAGATGAACAGACAATAACTCGAAATCTATGGGACACTGAGAAAGCAGTCCTGAGAGGAAAATTCATAGCATTACAGGTCTATGTCACGAAACAAGAAAAAGTTCTAATGAACCATCTAACACAACAACTAAAACAACTAGAATGAGAACAAGAAAAGCCCCGAGGAAGTAGAAGGAAAGAAATAATAAAGATCAGAGCAGAAATTAATGACATAAAGACTAAAAAAAATACAAAAAAATCAATGAAACCAAGAGCTTGTTCTTTGAAAAGATAAATAAGATTGATGCACCCTTAGCCAGAATCACTAAAAAACAATGAGAGAAGACACAAATAAGTAAAATCAGAAATGAAAGAGGTGATATAACAACAGGCCCAACAGAAATACAAGCAATTTTAAGAAAATACTACGAGCAACTGTATGCCAACAAACTGGACAACATGGGGGAAATGGACAAATTTCTAGAAGCATACAACCTTCCAAAGCTGAATCAAGAAGAGACAGAAAACCTGAATAGGCTGATAACAACTAATGAACCTGAAGCAGTAATCAAAAAACTCCCAACAAACAAATGTCCTGGACCAGATGGATTTGCAGGCAAGCTTTACCAAACATTCAAAGAAGAATTAACACCTATTCTATTCAAACTATTCCAGAAAATTCAAGAGGAGGGAAAACTCCCAAACTTTTTTTATGAGGCCAGCATCATCCTAATCCCAAAACCAGATAAAAATACTACAAAGAAAGAAAGTTACAGGCCAATATCCCTGATGAACATAGATGCTAAAATCCTCACTAAAATACTAGCAAACAGGATCCAGCAATACATTTACAAGATCATACACCACGACCCAGTGGGATTTATTTTGCAGATGCAAGGCTGGTATAACATCCTCATATCAATAAATGTGATACATCACATAAACAAAATGAAGGACAAAAATCATATGATCATATCAATAGATGCAGAAAAAGCATTTGACAAAATCTAGCACCCATTTCTGATAAAAACTGTCATCAAAGTAGGAATAAAGGGATCATACCTCAATACAATAAAGGCTATATATGACAAACCTATCGCCAACATCATACTAAATTGTCAAAAACTAAAACCATTTCCCTTAAAAACAGGAACAATACAGGATGTCTACTTTCATCACTCTTATTCAACATATTACTGGAAATCCTTGCCACAGCCATCAGACAGGAAGAAAACATAATCGGAAGAGAGGAAGTAAAACTGTCATTATTTGCAGATGACATGATATTGTACATAGAAAATCCTAAAGACTCCATCAAAGTACTCCTAGATTCGATAAACAAATTTGGCAAGGTAGCTGGATACAAAATCAACACCCAAAAATCAATGGCATTCTTATACATCAACAATGAGCTCTCAGAGAGAGAAACTAAAAAACAATCCCATTTACCATTGCAACTAAAAAAATAAGATACCTAGGAATAAACTTAACCAAGGATGTAAAAGACGTGTACTTGGAAAACTATGGGACACGGAAGAAAGAAACAGAGGAAGATTTAAACAAGTAGAAGAATATGCCATGCTCATGGATTGGAAGAATTAATATCTTCAAAATGCCCATTCTACCCAAAGCAATTTATAAATTCAATGTAATTCCAATTAAAATACCAACAGCATATTTCACAAATCTAGAACAAACATTCCAAAAATTTATATGGAACCAAAAGAGACCCTGAATAGCTGCACCCATCTTCAGAAAAAAGAAGAGCGGGAGGAATCACTTTAGCGGACACCAAACTGTACTACAGAGCGATTGTAATCAAAACAGCCTGGCATTGGTACAACAGGCATATAGGTCAATGGAACAAAACTGAGACCCCAGAAATAGACCGATGCCATAATGGTCAGTTAATATTTGAGAAAGGAGGCATGAACATATAATGGAGTAAAGACATTCTCTTCAATAAGTGATGCTGGGAAAATTGGATAGATACATGCAAAAAAATGAAACTAGACCACCAACTTTTGCCATACACAAAAATAAACTCAAAATGGATCAAAAACCTAAATGTAAGTCTCAAAACCATAAAAATCCTGGAAGAAAACATAGGTAGTTAAGTCTCAGACATCCCATGTAGTGGACTTTTTACTGATACATTTCCTAGGGCAAGAGAAACAAAAGAAAAAATAAACATATGGTATTACATCAAACTAAAAAGTTTCTGCACAGCAAAAGAAAACAGCCTCAAAATACAGAGGAACCCCATGGTCTGGGAAAACATATTTGTCAAGGATGAGTTGCTTCAGTGAATTGAACTCTCCCCTTTCTTGTTGGAGGTGGTGCTCCTAGCCTGCAGGAGAGGTAGGCCTGCTCCACCCCTCCTTTTCCAGATCTGCTTTGCTGATCTCACTGGGTGCTTATTTCAAACTCTCCAGTCTGCTCACACAAATCACAGCTTTCTTTGGTCTGTCTCCCCAATGCAAGCCAGGAATGTGGATGCCCATTCAGCAGTCAAAACCTCAAAAGCACACAAAGCCACACACAGGCAGAGAACCTACCCCACAAGGTCTCAGTGCCCCTGCATCTTTGTTCCAAAAGGAGGAGTCACAAAGTCAGCCCCATGCGGCTTCCCTGCACAGCTGATCTCAGTAGAGCTGGGGCAGCTCCTTGCATGCTATCCTGGCTCTCCTCAGAGTGTGTCTAAAATCCACATTTTGCTGCTCTGGCAGCTCTTGCAGCTGGAGACCCAATCTGCTCCGTCCACAGCTCTGGGGGTTGGAGTCCCGATCAGCCCTTTTGGTGGCTATAGACCCCCTCAGGTATCAGGAGGTCTCTCTTCCCCTTCCCCATGCCACACAGATCAACTGCTTCCTGGGGTTCTACACAATGCCTTACAGGAAGGCAGAGGGTCCCTTTATGTGGCTGCTCAGTTCAGCCCTCTGGCCCCTTTGTATTCTGGACCCACACACTGTGTGGCAGCTTTTTCTATGGTCAGCCTGGGATGTGGAAGACTCCTGTCCTGGCTGCCATTAGAAGTTTTTTTACACTGGGAAGGTATGGTCCCTTACTCACAGGTACATTGTTCCCCCGGCCCCCTCTGCCTGCCCTCCACGGGATCTCCTTCTCTTCTCCTTTATTCTGGGTTTTAGATCCCAGCTTTTGGATGCCAGTTCACACTCCCAAGGGGAGGGAGCTTTGCAGACTCTATCTTTAGGGCCTTGGAGCCCAGCAAAGGCATCAGGGTGGACTCTCCCTTTTTATGCCCCCCTTTCTCACCAGACTCTATGATGTTTCTTCAGTGCTCCCTACTCAAAATATGTCTACTCAGGTATATTTCTCTGTTTTTTTCCAAGCTAAATATGCAGTATTTTAGCAGTAAATTGAGTCCATGGCCGGGAGCATGGGTGCTCTGCTTCTTGTCACAGTACTGCCATCTTCCTAGACTAAGTACATTTAAAAAATTCTCATAATAGAAGACCCAACTGCATACTCAGCACAGTAGATAAAAATAGATCCACAAGAAGACACAACATTGTCAGAATATTGGGGATAAACAGTTTATCCTACATATTTCAAGATAAAGGGATAAAGTTTGGAGTATGTATGTTTAGGAATCAGAATTACTTTAGACCTCTTAACAGCAATTCTGGAAGCTAGAAGGGAGTGAGGCAATGCTTTCAATCTTTTGAAAGAAAATTATTTTCAACCTGGTCTATACCTAAACCAACAATAAATTGTGGAGGTAGAATAAGTAAATTTTTAAACAGCATGGTTTGAAAAATATTTACCTAACCTAAGCACACTTTCTCAAAATAGCTCCACAAATTTGAGAATGTGCTCTGACAAAAATGAGAGAACAAATAAAGAAACATGAAGTCAAACCCAAGAGAAAGGGGAGGCAAATATAAAAACGCTAATGAAGATTCCAAGATGTCAGGTATGAACACAGTAGAGTGAGAATCTAGTCAAGACTGTAATAGGAAAGAATATTAAGGAGAAATTTCAAGAATATGAAATGAATAAAATACCTTATGTGTCTGAATGTACTGAGAAGAGTTGTAGACAACTGACCCTTTGAAGTTGGTTAGTGGTATGTGAAAAATAAGCACATTTTAAAAAGATGTATAGAAGGAAAACAAAACAAAAATGTGTGCACTCAAATATAAATGTGCTTATTATATTATATCATAATATAATATTTATGATAGGCAGAATAATGGCCTTCCAATGACATCAACATTCTAATCCCCAAACTTATGACTGTGTTATATTACATGTCAAAGTGGAACTAAGGTAGCAGATGGAATTAAGGTTGCTAATCAGATGGCCTTAAAACAGGGAGATCATTTAGTGTTATATGAGTGGGCTCAATGTAATCATAAGGGTCCTTAAAACTAGAAGCAGGAGGCAGGATTGTCAGTGTCAGAGTGCTGTGATGTGAAAAAGACTTGACCTGACACTAATGACTTTGAAGATAGAGGATGGGGGCCATGAATCAAGTAATGTGGGTAGCCTCTCAGAGCTGGAAAAGGAAAGACAATGAATATATTCCCCAGCCTGTCTCCAGATAGGAACACAATCTTGCCAACACTTTGATTTTAGCCCTGGAAACCCTCCAGAACTCTAAGAAGATAAAATTTTGTTGCTTTAAGCCACTAAATTTGTGCTTATTTATTACAGCAGCAACAGAAAACTAATACAATATATTATATGGCTCAGCTATGAATGGCATTAACATAGTCATAATAACATAAAAGTTAATATTATGCTGTTAATCAATATTAAACAGAGTATAAGGTGGGAGAAGAAACTTGTGTATGTTGTACAAGCAGGATATTTTTAAAGGACTTAAATCTTATCTTCGGGAGTGTGAAATTACTAAATAGTGCCTAAACATTTAAAATTAAGAA
This sequence comes from Miniopterus natalensis, assembly GCF_054644295.1. Lineage (NCBI taxonomy): Eukaryota > Metazoa > Chordata > Mammalia > Chiroptera > Miniopteridae > Miniopterus > Miniopterus natalensis. The sequence continues at coordinate 66,834,680 of NC_142103.1, forward strand.
GGAGCAATATGAGCATGCTTTTAAGGATAGGATATAAATATCAAAAGAATTATCTGAAAAGGTTGAAAATGGTTGCTTCTGGGAAGAAGGCAGGGAACTATTATTCTTTTTAACAACCCTTGGAGAAATATTTGACTTTATACTAAGTTCCCATATAATTTTGATAAAAATCAAAACAGATATTTGAAAATCAAAAATATATATATATTATAAATAGCTTTAGGCAATTATATTTTAAAAAACACAGAATAAATAAATAATTTCCTATAAAAATAATAGAAGAAATAGCAAACTTGTATAGAACAAAAATTGAACCAGGAGGTTAAACAAAAAAAATCTGCTTTCACAGATCTGTATTGAAGGAGAATGGGATCATACCAGAATCAAAAGTCAATTTTATTAAACTATCATGAATGTTAATCTTACCTTCTACAAACTCTTCCATAAACTGGTAAAAGATGAAAAGCTATGTGACCTATTTTTTAGCTAGTATAATATTGATTTCAGAATTAAACAGAAACAATAAAATCAACTTATAAACATAGTAAATTTTTAAAGGGCAAACAAATAAATGTGGCCCTGGCCGAGAAGTTTAGTTGATTAGAACATCGTCCTGATATACTGAGGTTGCAGGTTTGATCCCTGGTCAGGGCACATACAAGAATCAACCAATGAATGCACAAATAAGTGGAACAAAAAATCAATGTCTCTTTCTCTCAAACAAATAAATAAATATGGCCACACATAACCCATAATGAAGTAGATTTATCTCAGAAATAAAAAGACAATTAAATATTAAATAGCCTATCAATGCAATTCACAATTCTGAAAAAAGGGGGGGCAAAAGGCCTTGAATTACCTACAGTAAGTTTAAAATACAGGGTGTCTCAAAAAATGTATACACACTGTAACAGCTGATAGCTCAATTTTGAAAATGAAATGTATTTTAATAAACACTGCCTTTATAATTATTCAAAGTGTGTATACATTTTTGGGGGACACCTTATATATTAACATATTATATCAAAAAAGTATGTGAACATCACAATAAAGAAAAAAAATGCAATGAAATTGTCATCTTATTCATGATAAAAATCTTAGCATATTAGAAGTACAAGGAAATTTCCTCAATTTAATGAAGAATATCTACCAAAAACCTACATAAAATATTATACTTAATGAAAACCTTTTATAAACAATCTCTCTCAAGTAGGGAACAAGACTAGGACTGTGCCATCCCTACACTAAGCATATTATATTGTATTTTTTAGCTAAAACTAAGAAAGAAATAATATATCAATATAAGAATTTTAAAAGGAAGACAAAATTGTTGATATCTGTAGTAGATATAAAAACATAGAAAATTCAAAAGGATCAATAACAACTTATAAGAATAAATATGAATCTTCAAAGTTGCTAGATATAACATTGACTTATAAATATCAATTAACAAATATAATAGAAAAAAGGATTCTAATTAAAATGGTCATTAAAATAAAAGGTATTTATCAAAAATTATAACGCACAGCTAAATAAGTGCATATAGGAGTATTTATAACATTAAATGCTTATATTAGATGAGAAAAATACTCAAATCAATGATTTAAGATTCCACCGTTAGAAACTTGAAAATGAAGAGTAAATTAAATCCAAAGCAAGTAGAAGGAAGAAAATAATAAAGATAGAAGAATTCAACAAAATAGAAAAACAATGAAAAATAATTAATGAAACCAAAAGCTAGTTGTTTGAAAAGAATAATAAAACGTCTACACAGATTGATAAAGAGGAAAAGAGAGAAGATAAAAATTACCAGTATCAGTAATGAAAACAAGTATGTCACTACAGAGTTTACAAACATTAAAAGGATAAGAAAATATTATGAACAAATTCATGGAAATAAACTTAATACTGTAGATTAAATGAACAAATTTCTTAAAAGACATAAAACACTAAGCCTTACTCAAAAAGAAATAGATAACCTGAATATCCCTTTGTTTATTAAGTAACTTAAATTCATAGTTAAAAATCTTACCAGGGATATAAAGTACAGCATAGGGAATATAGTCAATAATATTTTAATAACTATGTATGGTGCCAGGTGAGTACTAGGTTTCTCAGAGGGATCACTTTGTAAGTTATATAAATTTCTAATCACTATGCTGTACACCTGAAACTAATATAATATTGAATGTCAACTGTAATTTAAAAAAAAAAAATTAAAAAAATAAAAACCCTACCATGAAGAAAATTCCAAATAAGAAAACTTCTAAAGCCCATATGGCTTCATTAGTGACATCTAACCAAGCCCTTAAAGAAGAAACAGTACCAATTCTAGATAAATTTTTCCAGAAAATAGAAGAAGGAATTACTGTCGAACTCATTTTATGAGGTCAGAATAACTCTTTACAAAAAACAAACAAATATAAGAAAAGAAAATTAAAGGTCAATATCACTAATGTAACATAGACACCCAATAAAACATAACAAAATATTAGCAAATGGAATCCAGAAATATATAATGAAGATAATATAGCATAACCAAGCAGAGTTTTATCCTGGGAATTCAAAGGTGGTTCAACACTTGAAAAATAGTCACTATAATTCATCATATCAACAGACTTAAAAAGATAATTTAAATAGGTGGCTCAGTTGGTTTGAGTGTCATCCCATACACTAAAAAAGGTTGTGGTTTAGATTCCTGGCCAAGACACATACTTAGGCTGTGGGTTTCATCCCAGATCAAGGTGCATATGGGAGGCAACCAATCTTTCTTTCTTTCTTTCTCTTTCTTCTTTCTTTCTTTCTTTCTTTCTTTCTTTCTTTCTTTCTTTCTTTCTTTCTTTCTCTCTCTCTCTCTCTCTCTCTCTCTCTCTCTCTCTCTCTCTCTCTCTCTCTCCTCTCTCTCTCTCTCTCTCTTTCTTTCTTTCTTTCTCTCCCTCTCTTTCTCTCCCTTCCTCACTCTCTTTCAAATCAATAAACATATGCATGGGAGAGGATTTAAAAAAAGATAATTTGAATAGATATAGAAAAAACATTTGAAAAATCCAACATACATTCATGATAAATTTCCTCAGCAACTCATAAATGGGATATTCATTATTATTGCTGAGTAGAGTATCCATTCATTATTTGATGGACATTTGTGTTGTTTCCACTTTTTAGCTAATACAAGTAAAGCTGCTATAGATGTTCTCGTACAGGTTTTTGTTTGAAAGAAAGAAAGAAGAAAGAGAAAGAAGAAAGAAAGAAAGAAAGAAAGAAAGAAAGAAAGAAAGAAAGAAAGAAAGAAAGAAAGAAAGAAAGAAAGAAAGAAAGAAAGAAAGAAAGAAAGAAAGAAAGGAGGAAGGGAGGAAGGGAGGAAGGGAGGAAGGGAGGAAGGGAGGAAGGGAGGAAGGGAGGAAGGGAGGAAGGAAGAAGAAAGAAAGAAAAAGAAAAAAAAGAAAGAAGAAAGAAAGAAAGAAAGAAAGAAAGAAAGAAAGAAAGAAAGAAAGAAAGAAAGAAAGAAAGAAAGAAAGAAAGAAAGAAAGAAAGAAAGAAAGAAAGAAAGAAAGAAAGAAAGAAAGAAAGGAAAGAAAGAGAAAGAAAGAAAGAAAGAAAGAAAGAAAGAAAGAAAGAAAGAAAGAAAGAAAGAAAGAAAGAAAGAAAGAAAGAAAGAAAGAAAGAAAGAAAGAAAGAAAGAAAGAAAGAAAGAAAGAAAGAAAGAAAGAAAGAAAGAAAGAAAGAAAGAAAGAAAGAAAGAAAGAAAGAAAGAAAGAAAAGAAAGAGAGAAAGAATTGGTTGCCTCCCATATGCGCCTTGGTGTGGGATGAAACCCACAGCCTAAGTATGTGTCTTGACCAGGAATCTAAACCACAACCTTTTTTAGTGTATGGGATGACACTCAAACCAACTGAGCCACCTAGCCAAGGCTATTTAAATTATCTTTTTAAGTACAGGTTTTATACTAGGTAAATACCTATGAGGGAAATTTATTGGTTATATGGAGAGTGGATGTCTGACTTTATAAGAAACTGCCAAACTCTTTTCCAAAGTGGCTATATTATTTTGTATTCCCACTAGCAGCATATGAGAGTCCTACTTGCTCAATATCCAAAACTATAAAGGAAGAAAACAGATCAATGGTTGCCCAGGGTTGTAGATGGGGGGAGAAAACTGACTGCAGGGGGCACAAGTGAACCTTCTGAGGTGAGGAAACTTTTCTATATTTTTGTTGTGGTGGCGGTTGTGGTTATTTGGTCATATATGTTTGTCTAAACTCTTTGAAATGTATACTCTCAAAGGGCAACTTTCATGTAAATTGCAGTTTAATAAACCTGACTGGAAAAGTAAAAGATGCCTAGGACTATGTCTTATATGTAGAAGTATTATTAATAAAATTATAAATGTCTATCAATGACTATAAAAATAAGCTTGAATAAATACTAAGAATAAAATAACATTTTTATGAATAAGAAATCTCTTTAGCAAAAAATGTCAATTTTTTTCTAAATCATTTTAAAGATTCAATAAAATGTAAGAAAAATAACACGATTTTCTTAAAATTTAAAAATCTTATTTTGAAATTAAGATAAGGGAATAAAAGGTCAAACATAAGACAATTCAAAAAAAAGATAAGTGTTGTGGGTGTGGGTTGGGTGTGGGCAGAGAGTGAACAATAACTGGCCTTACAAATATCAAGGTTCATAAAGTATTCATAATTAAAACAACACAAGTGTAGGCAAATGAATTAAAGGAGCACATAGACAGCTTAGAAATAGACCAAAGTGTGTGTAGAAACTGGATAAAATGATGGAGTTTGCATACTAAATCAGTTATATATAAATGATATTGAAACAAGTGGTATTTGACATGGGAAAAAATTGGACCATATTTTACATCACATGCAAAAATAAAATCCAGATGGTTTTAAAAAGTAAGTGTAAAGCAAAATTTGAAAATACTGCATAGAAAATTTGGGAAGCATTTTTTATGATCATGGGATAAGAAAATATTTTTTAAATGTGACCCAAAAATCATAATTCCTGAAGGAAAAGATTAATAAATTTATCATGAAAATTTTTAAATTTAGTATGATAAAGGACACCATAAACAAAATAGAAAGCCAAGGTGACATACTAGAAACAGATATATGCAATATATATAACTGACAAATAATTAGTGTCCAGAATATATAAAGAACTCATACAAATCAATAAGTAAAATGTGACCAAACAGAAAAATAAGCAAATGTGAGTGGCTCTGGGTGTTGTGTTTTCGAAGGGAGTAGAGACAAACGAAGCTGGAGCTAGATACAAGTGAAGATAAAGTTTATCTGTATTGTTTTATTTTGTTAAAATATATCTGAAGCAGAAATTATAAAATGCTGATGATTAGCGACATCGAGCATTTTCTCATGTGTCTCTTGGCCATCCGTATGTCCTCTTTGGAGAAGTGTCTATTTAAGTCCTTTGCCCATTTCTTAATTGGGTTGTTTGTCTTCCTCTTGCTGAGTGCTATGAGTTCTTTGTACACTTTGGAAATTAGCCCCTTATCAGATAAATCCTTGGTAAATATGTTTTCCCAGACCATGGGTTCCTTTGTATTTTGAGGCTGTTTTCCTTTGCTGTGCAGAAGCTTTTTATTTTGATGTAGTCCCATATGTTTATTTTTTCCTTTGTTTCTCTTGCCCTAGGAGATGTAGCAGTGAAAAGTCCACTACATGGGATATCTGTGACTTTAATGCCTATGTTTTCTTCCAGGATTTTTATGGTTTCGTGATTTACATTTAAGTCTTTTATCCATTTTGAGTTTATTTTTGTGTATGGTGAAAGTTGGTGGTCTAGTTTCATTCTTTTGCATGTACCTGTCCAATTTTCCCAGCACGACTTATTGAAGACTGTCCTTCATTGGATACTCTTGTCTCCTTTGTCAAATATTAACTGACCATAATGGCGTGGGTCTATTTCTGGGGTCTCTGTTCTGTTCCATTGATCATATGCTTGTTGTACCAATACCAGGCCATTTTGATTACAGTGGCTTTGTAATATTAAAACCACAATGAGGTATCACTTCACACCTCTAGAATGGCTGCCATCAACAAATCAACAAACAACATGTGCTGGCCAGGGTGTGGGGAAAGGGGAACCCTAGTACACTGCTAGTGGGAATGAAGACTGGTGCAACCACTATGGAAAACAGTATGGACGTTCCTCAAAAAATTAAAAATGGAGCTGCCGTTCCACCCAGTGATTCCACTCCTAGGAATATATTCTAAGAATCCTGAAACATTCATCAGAAAGTATTTATGTACCCCGATGTTCATAGCAGCACAGTCTACAATAGCTAAGATCTGGAAACAGCCCAAGTGCCCATCAGTAGATGAGTGGATTAAAAAGCTGTGGGACATTTACACCATGGAATACTACGCAGCTGTAAAGAAGAAGAATCTCGTACCCTTTGAGACAGTATGGATGGATCTGGAGAATATTATGCTGAGTGAAATAAGCCAGGCAGCGAAAAACAAATATCACATGATCTCGCTTAGACGTGGAATCTAAACAACTTAATAAACTGATGAACACAATAGATTCAATGACATGGAAGCATAGATGAGACTGATGAGTATCAGAGGGATGGAGGAGGGCGGATGGGTGGAGGGGGAGAGAGTAACCAAAGAATTTATATGCATATATACACAACCCAAGGACATGGACAATGGGGGGGAGAGGGACTGGGGAGGGGGAAGGAACGGGGTGGAACGGGTCATTGGGGAGAAAAAGGGACATCTGTAATATTTTGAACAGAAATAAAATATAAAAAAAGTAAATTAAAAAAATGCAGCTACAATTTACTTTCACTTAATAAATCTTAACCACTTTATATGTTTTACAAAAAATGATAAAATGCTAACACTTGTTAATTCTGAGCAGTAAATGGTGGTTATTTGTTCGTTGTTTTAGATATTTCTTTGAGTTTCTTTTGAAATGTTTTAAAGTCTTTGAAATTATAATAGAAAAAATGAAGAAAATAAACTCGTAAATTATAAATTTATAATGATAAATTTGAGCAAAGTGAAGAAATAGAACTTAAAATTATAAATAACAATTTCCCTGTATACCAGCCATAATAAATTAGCATAAGTATTGAGGGAAAGATCCCCTTCACAAAATTAAAAGCATAAAATAAATGTTACTGCTATTAAACATTTGATACAGATAGACAAATTGAGATGTAAGGACCATGCAGCTAGTGAATAGAAAAGCTGAGGTGATAATAATTATTTTAAAACAATAATAATATTTAAACTTTGTAACTTGGACAAGAAGTGACAGACTAACCATCTCAACAATAAAGATAAATTAAAAATAATAAATAAATAAATAAATAAATAAATAAATAAATAAATAAAATGGAAAATAGATGAATCCCAAAGAGAAACTTAAAAAACAATCCCATTTACCACCACAACAAATAATTAAGATACTTAGGAATAAATTTAACCAAAGAGGTAAAAGACCTGTACTCAGAAAATTACAGGATGACATAAAAAGAGATAGAAAAAAATATAAACAATTGGAAAGATATACCATGTTCATGGACTGGTAGGATTAACATCATTAAAATGTCCATACTACTCAAAGTAATCTATAGATTCAAATCAATTCTTATAAAAATAAAATGGCATATTTCACAGTTCCAGAACAAACACTCCAAAAATTTATATGGAACCAAAAAAGATCCCAAATAGCTGCAGCAATCTTGAGATAAAAGAACAAAGTTGGAGGGATCACAATACCAGATATCAAGTTATACTACAAAGCCACTGTAATCAAAACAGCCTGGTACTGGCATAAGAACAGGCATATAGATCAGTGCAACAGAACAGAGAACCCAGAAATTGAGTCAAACCACTATGTTCAATTTATATTTGACAATGGAGGCAAAAGCATACAATGGAGTAAAGAGTCTTTTCAATAAATGGTGTTGGGAAAACAGAACAGGTACATTCAAGAAAATTAAACTAGTTCACCAACTTACTCCATACACAAGAATAAACTCAAAATGAATAAAAGACTTAAATGTAATTTGTGAAACCATAAAAATCCTAAAGAGAATATAGGCAACAAAATATCAGACATACAAACTCAAGAATTGGGAATATATGGCCTGGAGTAAAGATAATAATAATAATAAACTGTCTTTAAACTTTAAAATGACTATTACAGGGAAGAGAAATGGAAATTATTCAGCACTCCTAGTTACTCCAAGGAATAAGATAAATGGGTTAGATTCAGAAGACAGATTTCAAGTCAGTATGAAGAAGAACTTGCTAACAATTACAAGTATTATCAGGTGGTTTTAAGCAACCTTTCCTGGAACTATGTACACTGAGAACAGATGAACTTATATACTGGGTGATAAGACTGCCATTACATAATTGGTAAAGATCTGCTATTTCTGAGTTCCTGTTGTTCTATTTTAAAATGTTATTTTATTCTATGATAACATTCACCTCCCCTTCTGTTCAAAAAATCTATGTAATACTTGATTCCTTTTAAGAAATCATTTTAAAAGAGAAAAGAACCCTTCCAAATATGCATCCCAGAGATTTTTAGTCTTCTTTCTGTGTATGGTGAAGATACATACTGTGTATAAATATCAATACCTTTAAAATCATATTTTAAGGAGTACTGGGAAGATGGCGGCCCTGTGAGAAAAAGCAGCGCCCCCGCTCCAGCCATGGACTTGATTTCCTCCTAAAATCCTACGTAACCAGCTTGAAAAAAAAACAGAGAAACATACCTGAGTGGACGAAGTGTGAGTGGGGAGCACTGAGGAACCATCACGGAGTCCAGTAAGAGAGGGGGCCCTTGGAAGGGGGAGTGCCCCTGAAGCCTGTGCTGGGCTCCAAGCCTGAAGGCTTGGAGGCTGCAAAGCCCCACGGATGGCATCCAAAAGCGGGGATCCCACACCCAGAGCAGAGAGGGGAAGGAGCGCCCCATGCACAGGGCAGAGGGACCCAGGGGAGTGGTGAGTCCGGGAGGAGACGGCGCCTTCCTAGGAAACAAAGCCTCTAGGGGAAGCTGTGACCAGACACCTGGTGCTCGGGGTGCCGACCATAGGGAAGGCTGTCCCAAGGCCTGTGGCACCCAAGTAGTGAGGGACCAGAGGACTGCGCTGAGCACCCGCACACAGGGACCCTCTTCTTCCCTGTGGAGCACTGTGTTGAGCCCCAGAAAGCGCTGAATCTGCGTGGCGTGGGGGAGGGGAGGAGCCCTCCCGCCCTGAGCTCCCAGTGCCGGGAGGCTGGGTTCTGCGACCAGCCCTGAGGGTGTCCTCCCGCCCTGAGCTGGGTGCTGCAACCAGCCCTGAGAGTGTCCTCCCGCCCTGAGCTCCAGGGTGCCAAGAGGCTGAGATCTGCGACCAGCCCTGAGGGGCGCCGTGGTGGCACGTGAAGCCACTCCAGCTTTGCTCAGACCAGCCGGTGTGGACAGCTGCGTGGAGCTGACTTTGGGTCCCCTCCCACTCTGTGCCTTGGAGCAAGGGTGGCGGGACCTTGCAGGGCAGACTCTCTGCCTGTGTGTTGCTTTGTGCTTTTGCGAGTTTGATTGCGGAACTGGTTCCCACCTTCCCCTTGGGCACTGCACTGACAGACCAGCGGAGGCTGCCATTGGGGTCTGTGCAGTAGACAGTCTGAGGGGCGGGCCTGGTGCGACCAGCCAACCAGAGCTGAGCAGGGAGGGGCGGAGCCAGCCGGCCTCTCCTGCAGCTGGGAGAACCGCCCCCAACAGGAAAGGGGCGGGTACCGCTCAGTGAAGCCCCAGACATACCCACAGGGCACAGTCCTGAGGGGGAAGGGAGAGCAGCTCACAGGAGGACTCTATAAGAATAAGACTCCTGCGGAATGTTGTTTGGGAACTGGAGGAAAAGCTGAAAATCCCTGATGGGGGCTGGGCAGGCAAAGAGCCCACCAGAATGTGTTCTTAATTGAACCCACTGAGCCCTGGCTGCTGAAATGGCCCAGACAGAAAGAGCAACAGGCTGAAATAAATCTGAAGCTGCAGCAGGCCAGAGCCTGGGGAGCTAGAATCAGAGGACAGGGTAGGGACTGAGGAGCTGGCGGTGGAGCAGAGACTAACACCCACAGAGTAAGCGCCTGACAGCCACACCTCTAGCGGGAGTGATACCCTGGGCTACACTAGCCACCCTGTACCCTAAAGACTCTACAGAAGACTCTGGAGCAAAACCAGGCAACTACAAGGTTGCAAAATAGTTGACAAGAGGAGGTGGCCCACGGAGAGCCTCAGATCAACCATCTACCCAAGGACACCAGAGCCAAACCTAGACGGCTCCTCACATTGGGTGATATACAAGTACCTCCCAGGAGAACTGAAATCACAAAAAACAGTGACCCTCAGACAACATAATTTGCCCAGAAGAAATGCACCTGATTACCTTTTTTTCTGCCGTTTTCTTTGTTTTGTTTAGTTTTGCTTTTTTTTTTTTTTTTTTTTTTTTGGTTTTGGGTTGGATTTTTTTGTTTGTTTTTTGTTTGTGGGTTTATTTTTTCTCTAAGAAGAAGAGAAAGGGGAGAAAATTTGTTTTTTCTTCTTTTTTAAATTTTATAAAAATTTTTTTTCATTTTTAATTTCTTTTTAATTTTTTTAACTAATTTTTTTTTTTCTATAATTTTGTCTTAGCTTGTTTTTGCTTTTGTTTTCTTTCTTTGCTTTGTTTTGTTTTAGCCTTGCTACTACTATTAAGACTTTCTTGATATCCCTGCTTAACGACTGGGACTTTATCATTATAACCAAGTTTACTGCTCTCCTCTATAGTTTCCCCCAAGTCTCTTACCAGACTTCCTGCCTACCTGGGCTTTATCTCTCTCTCTCTTCTGAATCCATTGGTATAACTTTTTTCTTCTTTTTCTTCTTTCTTTTTCTACTTTTCTTTCATTCTTTCATTTTGCCCCCTTCAGTTTTCCTGTCCGATTGTTAGTTTCTCTTATTCTCTTTATTGTATTTTTGTTTCTTCATTTTCAATGATTATCCTAATCCTATTCTCTCCCTTAATTTTGTGCTGGCCCTACTTTCAGAATCTTTTCTTTGCTTATGTTATCTCCCAGTAGCTTCTCTATTTTTTATATTTTACTTTATTATTATTTTCTAAATTTTCACCAGTATTAACAACAACATACACCTCTGGGCTCCACTGGACCCACAAGACAAAATCCCACCCCACAAGACTGGGAGACAGCAAATATATCTAATATATAGATATGAGCACTAAGTCCTACCAAAATGGGGAGACAAAGAAACAACCCCCAAATTAATGAAAAGGAAACATCGCCAGAAAAAGACGTTGATGAGATGGAGTTGAGCAAGTTATCAGAAACAGAGTTCAGAGTATTGATGATGAAGATATTCAAGGAACTTAAGAAGACTATAGATGATAAGATCGAGAACCTTAGTGAAAACATGAAAAAAGAGATACATACCATAAATACAACTCAGACAGAGATAAAGAATGCTGTATCTGATATCAAGAATGTTCTGGAAGGAATTAAAAGCAGGCTCAATGAAGCAGAGGATAGAATAAGTGACTTAGAAGACAAAGTAGAGAAAATCACACAATCAGAGTAGCAAAAAGAAAAAACACTTAAAAAGCATGAGGACAGTCTAAGGGAACTTTAGGACAACATGAAGCAAAACAACATTCGCATTATAGGAGTGCCAAAGGGGGAGGAAAGAGCAAGGGATAGAGAACTTGGTGGAAGAAATAATTATAGAAAACTTCCCTAGGCTGGCGAAGAAGAAAGCCACACAAGTTCAGGAAGCACAGAGGGTTCCAAACAAGAGGGACCCAAAGAGTCCCACTCTGAGACACATCATAATTAAAATGGCAAATGTCAAGGACAAAGAGAAAATATTAAGGGCTGCAAGAGAGAGGCAAGCAGTGACCTACAAGGGAACCCCCATAAGGCTGACAGCAGATTTCTCAACAGAGACTCTTCAGGCCAGAAGGGAGTGGCATGAAGTTCTGCAAGTAATGAAGAGCAAGAACATGCAACCAAGATTGCTTTATCCAGCAAGGCTATCATTTAAATTTGAAGGCAGAATAAAGAGCTTCCCAGACAAAAAAAGGGTAAAAGAGTTCAGTACCACCAAACTAGCATTGCAAGAAATGCTAAAAGGACTGCTTTAAGAAAAAGAAGGAATAGTGAGAGAAAGGTACATCAGCATAAAGGGGAAAAATGGCATTAAATAAGTTGATATCAATAGTAACTTTAAATGTAAATGGAATAAATGGGCCAATCAAAAGAAAAAGGGTAGCTGAATGGATAAGAAAACAGGACCCAAATATATGCTGTCTACAAGAGACCCACATGAGAGCAAAAGACTCACACAGGCTAAAAGTGAAGGGATGGAGTAAAATATTCCATGCAAATGGAAAGGAAAAGAAAGCTGGAGTAGCAATTCTTATTTCTGACAAAACAGACTTCAAAATAGAGACCATAATGAGAGACAAAGATGGTCACTACATATTACTGAAGGGATCAATCCAACAGGAGGAAATAACCCTTATGAACATTTATGCACCCAATACAGGAGCACCTAAATATATAAAAATCTCTTGGGGGACTTCAAAGGGGAGATTGACAGCCACACAATCATAGTGGGGGAGTTTAACACCCCACTGTCAGCATTGGACAGATCATCAAGACAAAAAATCAACAGGGAAATGCAGGCCTTAAATGAATCACTAGACCTAATGGATTTAATTGGCATTTATAGAACATTTCACACTGAAGCAGCAGAATACACATTCTTCTCAAGTGCACACGGAACATTCTCAAAAATATAACACATGTTAGGGCACAAGGCAAGTCTCTACAAATATAAGAAGACTGAAATCATATCAAGCATCTTCTCGGATCATCCTAATCCCAAAACCAGATAAAGATACTACAAAGAAAGAACATTACAGGCCAATATCCCTGATGAACACAGATGCTAAAGTCCTCACTTAAATACTAGCAAACCGGGTCCAGCAATACATTAAAAAAATCATACATCATGACCAAGTGGGATTTATTCTGGGGATGCAAGGCTGGTACAACATCTGCAAATCAATAAATGTGATACATCACATAAACAAAATGAAGGACAAAAATCATATGATCATATCACTAGACACAGAAAAAGCATTCGACAAAATCCAGCATCCATTTCTGATAAAAACTCTCAGCAAAATGGGAATAGAGGGATCATACCTCAACATAATAAAGGCCATATATGACAGACCTACAGCCAACATCAGACTCAATGGGCAAAAACTAAAACCATTTCCATTAAAAACCAGAACAAGACAGGGATGTCCACTTTCACCACTCTTATTCAACATAGTACTGGAAGTCCTTGCCATAGCCATCAGACAGGAAGAAAACATAAAATGAATCCAAATTGGAAAGGAGGAAGTAAAACTGTCATTATTTGCAGATGACATGATACTGTACATAGAAAACCCTAAAGACTCCATCAAAGTACTACTAGATTTGATAAAGGAATTTGGCAAGGTAGCTGGATACAAAATCAACATCCGGAAATCAATGGCATTCTTATACACCAACAATGAACTTTCAGAGAGAGAAACTAAAAAAGCAATACCATTTACCATTGCAACTAAAAAAATAAGATACCTAGGAATAAACTTAACCAAGGATGTAAAAGACCTGTACTCAGAAAACTACGTGACACTGAAAAAAGAAATAGAGGAAGATTTAAACAGGTGGAAGAAGATACCATGCTCATGGATTGGGAGAATTAATATCATTAAAATGTCTATACTACCCAAAGCAATTTATAAATTTAATGCAATTCCTATGAAAATACCAACAGCATATTTCACAGACCTAGAACAAACATTTCAAAAATTTATATGGAACCAAAAAAGACCCCGAATAGCTGCAGCCATCTTGAGAAAAAAGAACAGACTGGGAGGGATCACATTACCAGACTTCAAACTATATTACAAAGCCACTGTAATCAAAATGGCCTGGTATTGGTACAACAAAAGGCATATAAATCAATGGAACAACAGAGACCCCAGAAATAGACCCATGCCATTATGGTCAGTTAATATTTGACAAAGGAGGCAAGAGTATCCAATGGTGTAAGGACAGTCTCTTCAATAAGTGGTGCTGGGAAAATTGGACAGATACATGTAAAAGAATGAAACTAGACCATCAACTTTCGCCATACACAAAAATAAACTCAAAATGGATAAAAGACTTAAATGTAAGTCACGAAACCATAAAAATCCTGGAAGAAAACATAGGCAGTAAAGTCACAGACATTCCATGTAGTGGACTTTTCACTGATACAACTCCTAGGGCAAGAGAAACAAAGGAAAAAATAAACATATGGGACTACATCAAACTCAAAATCTTCTGCACAGTAAAAGAAAACAGCCTCAAAATACAAAGGAACCCCACAGTCTGGGAAAACATATTTGCCAAGGATGAATCTGATAAGGGGCTAATTTCCAAAGTGTACAAAGAACTCATAGCACTGAGCAAGAGGAAGACAAACAACCCAATTAAGAAATGGGCAAAGGACTTAAATAGACACTTCTCCAAAGAGGACATAGGGATGACCAAGAGGCACATGAGAAAATGCTGGACATCGCTAATCATCAGAGAGATGCAAATTAAAACCACAATGAGGTATCACTTCACACCTGTCAGAATGGCTGCCATCAACAAATCAACAAACAACATGTGCTGGCGAGGGTGTGGAGAAAGGGGAACCCTAGTACAGTGCTGGTGGGAATGCAGACTGGTGCAACCACTATGGAAAACAGTATGGACGTTCCTCAAAAAATTAAAAATGGAGCTGCCGTTTGACCCAGTGATTCCACTCCTAGGAATGTATCCTAAGAATCCTGAAACATTCATCAGAAAGGATATATGTACCCCGACGTTCATAGCAGCACAGTCTACAATAGCTAAGACCTGGAAACAGCCCAAGTGCCCATCAGCAGATGAGTGGATTAAAAAGCTGTGGGACATTTACACCATGGAATACTACGCAGCTGTAAAGAAGAAGAATCTTGTACCCTTTGGGACAGTATGGATGGACCTGGAGAATATTATGCTGAGTGAAATAAGCCAGGCAGCGAAAAACAAATATCACATGATCTCACTTAGACGTGGAATCTAAACAACTTAATAAACTGATGAACAGAATAGATTCAATGACATGGAAATATAGATGAGACTGATGAGTGTCAGAGGTATGGAGGAGGGTGGATGGGTGGAGGGGGAGAGAGTAACCAAAGAATTTATATGCATATATACATAACCCAAGGGCATGGACAATGGTAGGGAGAGGGACTGGGGAGGGGGAAGGAACGGGGTGGAACGGGTCATTGGGGAGAAAAAGGGATATCTGTAATATTTTAAACAATAATAAAACAAAAAAATTAAAAAGTAAAATAAAATAAAATCATATTTTAAGTATAAAAAATATTTTCTGTTATCAATCAACATTTTCCTTTACCATATAACTTCTCCCTTAGGAAGAGATTACCTTGACCATTACATCTCATAATATAAGATAATCACCTTGCCTCTGTTTCACAGGACAGGGTACTTTTCAGTGCCTTTAGTTTATTTCAAACCAGCAGTAGTGGAAATATCACATAATACCCACATTTACTACAGATTTTAGAACACAGTTCTTTTCTTAACTATCAGGACAGTCATGATTTCAGCAATCTCGGGAATGAAACAAGGAAGGGGCCTTTCTATTGTCACTTCCAAACCGTGTGAGTACTTCCACCAAAATTAGCAATCTTATGAATTCCATATAAAATCCTTAGTGTTGCTTAAATGTTTGAGCCTGAACTACCCGCACAGGACTATGAGAATGTAGTATAGAGCAGAGCATAAACTATAGAACCTTACAGCTGGGAGAGTCTTTACAAATCATCTAGGTCTAGTCCAAACCTCCTCATTTTACAGTTATAGAAACTGAGGCTCAAATAAGATAAATGATTTGTCACAAGAACTAAGTCAGCATCCAGGACAGAACTAGAATCTACACTGGGGTATCTGAAATCCCATTTTAAAAGAGATTTTTAATATTTAATTATTCATTTTTTCTTATCAAGTGCCTCTTTCTCTTAACTTGTTAAATAAGGAGTCAGGGAATCTGAGAAGAGGACTGGCTCATTGCGAGTTTCAGTTAAGCAACATGATATATACCTTGTTTTCAAGTAAGCCTGTGCTCCAGTGGGCATGTGGCTGGAGGGAACTTCACTTTTCCTTACAGCAGTATCATCTGCCAAACATCTGCATCATCCAATATTAACTGTTAGTAAGCACTGTGAGCATCAGAGTAGAGAGGACTACTAGTAGGGAGGAGTGTCATTTATCAGTACTCAACTCTGCTGAAAAGTCTAATAATGGTGACCACATCTTTCTTCTTAAAGCAGTATGTTTTCCTCTACACAGTAATCAAAATGTATCACTGAAACCAGACACAATGGGTCTGGGCTGCCTGTCACCACTTGAGCCAATTAAGCAGAGACAGGGTTAAATCTTATATGAGTGTTTATTCCAATAATGCCAGCAGTATAGGAAAAAGAACAGCAGGATTTGTCCACATAAAATCTTCTCTGCTTTCCCCTTACTATCTGGCTGACTATATAAGGACAGGAAGAAAGGTTGCATGCAAGGGGGAAGTCAGGAGAGAATGGCTACAGGGTCTGTGGTCCTTATGTAGTTCATTTTCAATGGTGTTACAACCCAGATCCACTGGTTCCTGGGACCTAAGAATGGTCAGCATTCCTGAGGCAAACTCCCAGAGGGAGGTGAGGCTCCAGGCACAGCAACCAAATCAAAGCGCATCCTGTCCTTTGTTCTCAAAATGCATTTCCTTTCCTGAGCAATGGATCCATCCAGGACCCAAGGTGTCTCTTATCTTTTGACAGCTCTGTTTTCCTTCTTGCACCACATTCTCATTTCCCAGGGTCTGTAGGGAAACTTCTTATCTACAGTTAGTAAGGTGAATAATCATTAAACAACTATGGTCCAATTCCTATTAGGTGCCCTCCCCCTTTCACAATCACAGTCAACAGAACATGTTCAACATCTCTGCCCCCAACATAACTATATAGTTCAATCATTTGTAGAACATCTATCTTGCCATCTAAACCATGAGCCCCAAGGTGGCAACAACCATGTCTATTTTGCTCACCATTATATTCTCCATGCTTAGTAAATGGGGTGTATTTGAAAATATTTGTCCAACCAATGCATAAGGCCTCTCTTCTCTTGGTTCTTTCACAATACTGTACTCTCCTAATTTTTCTTCCATATGTGTCACCTTTCCTTTGTAGCCTTCACACAAGCACATCTTTGTTTTCCCATATCCTTGGATCCCGTCTTTCTACTTCAAGTACTATCTCTTTATCAATGACTCTCAAATCACTCTCTCCAGCTGACTTCTTTCCAGAGTTCTAATTCCATGTTTTTTTCAACTGTACAGAGTACCTCTTGATGAACTATAGCAATAGTACTACCTGTGTGGCCTCAGTCAAATCAAGTCACTCCCCCTCTCAGGATCAGTTTGCTCATCCATAAAATGAGGGAGTTGTTTCTCTACAAGTACACAGAGCAAAATCCTAATTTTCCAAGTTAACATTCTATCTTATTACAGTCAAACTCTCAACCTATGTGAAAGTATTTTTCACATACTTTCAGCATACACTTTACTCCAACACAGCTGAGCTCCTCACTGGTCCCAATGCATGCCCTCTGCTTTTCTGGCCTCTGCGTAGAACAATTTTCCCATCTCCCAAACTCTGCATGTTAAAAATTTATTTAATCTTCTAAGCCCAGTCCAAAGTGACTTTCAGGAACTGTCTTTGGTCTCCTTGGCTGCAAGCACTTTGTTTCTCTTTTATGGCTCTGGGTCTCGTTCTTAGAGTATTATAGTTGTTCGTATATTTCTTCTTTCTCTTCCTTAACTCTGTCATCTTGGAGAGCAGAGGCTATTCCTAAATCAGCCTGTATCTCCTGCATTGCCTTTGGTTCATAGTATGCACTTAGAAACATACCAAATGGATTCAGGTTAGGCCATATCAGTAGCCCTGGTTAAAAGCCTTTAATCAGTCTCTGTTTCTGGAATAAAGACCAAAATCCTTACAATGGCCCACTCCAGCCATTCCATCTTTTGTTCAATTTCTCAAATTCATTATGCTTCTCTCATCTCAGGTAGCTCCTGCATGCTCTTTCCCTCATCTAGAAAACTATTCTACCCCCTCCATCACTCCCCATACCATCCTCATGTTTCTACTCAGTCTTAGTATCACTTCTTCAAGGAAGATTTTCTTAAATCTAAAGCTAAGGTCAGTTTCCTCTATTATATGCCTTTATAGCCACCCACTCCCCATAGTTTTTCCTTCATAGCATGTATCTATGCTGAAATAACACGGTAGTGTGATAGTCTGATTTATTGCGTCTTCCCCATCAAACCATAAGCTCCAAGTAAGCAAGGAGGGTGTGTTTCTATTTTGCTCACCTTTATATTACCTGCATGGTCTAACCACAGCATTGAATAAATAGCTGTTGAATGACTGAATTGATGACTGAGTTAAAGGTAAAGACTTGGAACTTAGAGTGTACAAAATCTTTGCCTGGCTTTCTATGATTCCTTCAAAGTAAAATTGGGATGCCAGGTAGCTCTCTGGGACAGGTAAGCTGACCTTCTATTCACCATAAGAAATTTATAAAATAGTATAAAGACTGCCTCTCAAATGCAGGAAGGAAACCAAAATTATCTTTCTTTGATAACAGTATGACCCCAGAAGACATAATTAACAGCAAGTGGTTTATTCAGTCACTTAACAAACATTTATTAAGTACCTACTCTATGCCATACACTAGGCTTGTGGCTGATAGTACAATAAACTGGACTGATACAGCCCCCTACTTGATTGGAATATTTATTCTAAGAGTAGAATTTATATATGCTTAAAAAAACTTTTACGACAGTCACAACCCCAAAGGGTGAGAGATCATCTGGAAGAGGTGATTCAGAAATTGTAACTGGGCCCAATCTGGGCCTGTTAAATTAGATAGGCAAGTACCCTATATCCATGCTTGTCCAAGTGTGGTCCACACAGCAGTACTTGCCTGTGAACATTTGTTACCAGGCAGCAGTGACTTAAGTGAAGAAATTGAGAACAAAGAGTTACAATGTGTTACAGCAATTTGGAAAGTAATTTTTCTGTTGAAGGTAATAATAAAACTATGAGCTTATGTATTTTTATGCTTTTTCTTTAATTTTTTAGTAATTCATAATGTGTTTTACTAAAGTAGAATGGAATATTTGAAAAAATTGGTCCTTCACCAAGATAGTTTGCAAAGCACTGGAACAGCAAGTTCAAGATTACCTGGCAGTTTGTTATAATGCCAAATCTCAGGTGCCACCCCAGATCCTCTGAATCATAATTAGCATTTTAACAAGATCCCCAGGGGATTCTTTTGCACATTAAACTTAGAGAAGCACTGGCCTAGATGATTTCTAAAGCCCCTTAGAACCTTGAGATTTTATCATTTACTTCAGATAAAAAAAACTGCAGAGGTGATAACATCCACCTCATCATTTTATAGATGAAAAAACTGAGATCCAGAGAAAGTTATGTGTCTAAGGTAACTGGCAAATTAGCAGAGTTAGGAATATAATTCAAGTTTCCCAACAATGAAGTCAGTTTTCCACTCTAGCATACTGCATGCTCACTCCTATTCTACCCAGTCCTACTCTGTACCATACCTCAGTGATGTCATTGTTTTATCAGAAAGTATCTCAGAAATGATTTATTCTACTTCCATATACTGTGTGAACCCTGAATCACCACTATTTAACTGTCTTCTTTATTATAATTACTTTTAACCCCTGCTTCTCAAATTTTCCCACATGCTTACTGTCTGACTGTTAGATGGATATTCTGGGCCTTCAGAAGGACTAGCACCAACTGATTCCTGGTCTTTAGGAAAAGAAAAGAGAGATTCTTTGTTCCCATCAGTCTACTTAATATCAGATAGCAAGCTTTTCCAAGGAAGAGAACACACACTATCAATGCTGCTTTAGAAAGCTCAGTATGTTCAGTTTTTGGCTGACAAACAAGAGAATGGAATACTAGACCATATTAATAAAAGCCTAGTCTCCAAAATGATGTAAATGAGGTAAATGATGACGCTTTACTTGTGGTATCGTCAGATCTGACACTTGAAGGGAGAGGTATGATTGCTGTCTTCAACTATCTGAAGAGCTATTATTAAGAAGAAGCAAATTTGTTTGAGATAGTCCCAAAGAACCAATGAATAAATGTTATGGGGAAACAGAGCTTGGCTTATTAACAGAGATAATTTTCTGATCATTAGAGTTGCTCAAAAACAGAAAGAGCCATCTAATGAGCTCTCTGTCACTGCAAGGAAGTTCAAATAGAAATGAGTGAACAAATTGAATGCTTAGAGCAAATTAAAGACCTGGGTGGAGAAATTAAGCTTAATGATCTTTAGGGGTCATTCCAGTTCCAAGGTTTTAGTATTCTAAAATTTTCAGGACAGAGTGACCCTAAACTCTCAGAAATAAGAGCAAGAACTGGTCTTAAAAGGAATAGTTTTTTGCTCAATGTGAGATAGATGAGGTTATGACAGTGGCAAAGGGAAGTCTTTCCAGGCACCCTTTTAAAAGGAAAACAAGCTGGCCAAGGAAAGCCTCTACAGGAAACCCAGGTGAGGCTTGACTCCTCAATGGCCAGTCACTATGCCCCAATCTAAGTTCCTCTTATGCTACACAAAGACTGGGGTACTATTTCAGCCCCCCAAAATGTCTTTGCAAACAGCAGCCTTCCTACTGTACCTACATTTGCCTAACAGAGAAAGGTGCAAAATTATCCCAAAGGTGGCAGTAGCCCTGAATGGTCTAGAGCAGGGGTGGGGAATGTTCAGGCCATATCATTTAGTCTGGCCCTGCCAAGGTAGCTGCAGGTAGAACTCAAAATTCAATAAATCTAGGAGCTTTTTTCGTAGCTAATTTTGAAGTTGATAATTTTGTATGGCCTGTGAATGATATTAAAAATATCCAAATGGCCATTGGCAGAAAAAAGGTTCCCGAGCCCTGGACTCTAGACTATGCATTCTGGAACCAGGTTGGTTGTGTTTTAATTCCCAATTGGGATATTTAATTACTGTGTAATCTTGGACAAGTTACTTAGCCTTTCTGTGCCTCAGTTTCCTCATCAGTATATCAAAAATAATAATAGTATTTTCTTCATAGGGTTGATGTAAGAATAATACACAATAAACCCTCATTCCAAGATCCAAAACTTACTAAGTAGTCAGAAATATTAGTAATTAGTAGTGTTGATGTTATAACTACTATCATGGACATTTTAGTGTTGCTAACTCAAAAAAGCCCCGTCAAGCAACCAAGTCCCTTCTACCAGTTCAGAGAGGCTATACTACAAGAGCTTCAGCCAGTCCTTGCATAACTCCAGAGATCCAGAACCTACCATTCACAACAGGAATCCCGGCTCCTCACCTTGTCTCTCTAAATCCAACAGCCACCCCTCCCCCAGTCCCCTGCCTATGCCACCCTAAGCCACAGTCAGAGGAGCAACAAACTAGGAGCCAGTTCCAGACAAACCATCAGGAGTTTCTTCCCTTCAAAGGACACAGCTGGACCAAATTCCATGCTTGCTAGTGGGATGGGGTAAGGTATCTGACTCTCTGGCCTAGCCTCTCAGCTCAAGTACCTGGAATAGGGATTGGGCAGGCAATGGGGTTTCCCACACTGAAGCAAGAGAAGCCTCCCAAGTTTGTGAAGGAGCTTAGGCCCAACCCCACAATGAGCCTCTTAAAGGAATGGGGGAGGTCTCATCTGCTTTTAAAGGAAGCAGTTATTTACAACTTTCTACACACTTGCATCTGGGGAAGGTAATAGGGAGATGGGGAAAAGGACTGCATGGTATTCTCCTTGTTTCTCATTTCCAGCAAGGAGAAGCAGCTGCAGAGAAAGAGTTAAAGGAGAAAGGAAGTCCCAGCCCTTACCGGATCCTAGTGCCTAGGGCTGTCTGGGGGTTCATGACAGTGCTGTCTGCTCTGGCTAGGGGCCACTTGGTGGCCTTCTGCAGCAGCTGCTGCCCCCTCCCCCCAAGCAATTTGCAAGGTCAATGCTGACCTGCTTCCAAAAAGGAACAAAACAATTCACTGACAATGAAGCAAATCGCCCATACACCACATCGCAAACACCTCTTGAAATCAGGTTTTACTCCACTGCCTTCCTGCCCAGATGCGGACTCTGCTTCCCCTACCCCCACTGGGATAGCATCACAGGATAGCATCACGGCTGCAGAGCCTGTCTTGCCTTCCGGCCAACCCAAGGAGACTCAGTACGCGAGAGATGCTATCGCTAAAGGAGAACTGAAATGGGGGGAGGGGGAAAGAGGGACATCTAGGTTTCTTACCAAGCGCCACAGTCACTTCCCCGAAGTGGACAGAAGAAAAGGATGAATGAATTGAAACAAGTTGGAGGTTGAGCCCTCACAGAGCTCGGCTTCCTCTTCTCTTTCTCGGGGTCTCTATCCTGGTCCCTCTCTCTTCTGTCTCTGGTTTGCCGGCTGGCTTGCGGTGCTCACGATCTCCTCACCCTCCCTCCCTCTCCCTTCCTCTCTCCTCCACCCCCCTTTCTCTCTCTCACCCTCCCTCCCCCTCTTTCCCCCTTCTCTCTCTTTGTCTCCCTTCCTTCCTTCCTTCCTTTCTTTCTTCTCTCCTCCCCTCCCCCTTTGCTGGCTTCGGATTCACCACTGACTGGTGCTGAGCACCCTGCTGTGCTGGGGCTCTGAATACAGAGCTGCAAGGCTTTGCATCTGTGGTTGTTTTAGGAAAGACTAAAGTAGTGCTTTATTCTTTAAGGTATCCAGCAGAGAAATCGAGGGAAGCTCAAACAGAAGGGGAGGAGCAAAGGAAGCAAGGAGAAGAGAAAGAGAGCAGAAGGGTAAAAGCGAATAGGAGCGTAAAGGAAGTATGGATTACCATAGCTGATGGATGGGTGATGCTTACTAGCTCCTCCAAGACAGAGAGAAGTGGTCTGTATCCCTTACATCCCTAGGGACTTGCTTTGTTAGCCCAGGCTCCAAATAAAGGTTTGGCAATCCTATCCAATTCCATCTCTGAGGACAAAAATGAGTTTTTAAAAATTGTACATCAAAGGTTGTCATTCCCACCCAGCTAAGAAGAAATAGTTCAGTAACATTGATCCCCAAATAACCCAATGGCCACCCCCACCCCCAACCAAGTAGAAGTATGAACCCAATTCAGAACTGTCAGCTGGAGCTTCCCTTCAGGCAAAGCAGAAAAGCAGCAGAACCACAATGCTTTCCTTTCAAAAACCCCTGATGGGAATATATGTACATAAGTGTGTGAGCCTACATGTGAGTTTGTGAAAAAGGGAAGAGAAGGAAGAGAGAAGGAGATTAATTAACTCAAAGTATAAAGTAATTATATTCTCATTAGGGTAAAAAATAAAACCCCAGCAAAGTATAACAATGCAACAGAGGGTGGTAAAAGACCTAGGCTAAGAACAAAACAAAGGAGCTTAGGCTTGAGTTCTGCCTCTGAAAATCACTCTGCTGTTACCTTCAAGTCATTTCTTCAATTTGGCTCTCATTATCTCAATGGAAAAATGAAGAGTGATATATGTAGATGATCTTGAAAGATCCTTTTGGACCTAATAATCTAAGCTCTAAAATAGGAAAATCCCGGATGAAAGAGGAATTGATCCTTAAAGAATGAATATATAGATTACCAAATTTCAAAGGTTCTCCAAAGGTGAGTACCCAAACTGCATCCCAAATCACACTTCACAGACCTTCTATTTTGAGTGTTTCAGGGGTAATATGAATATGAGCATAAGTGTAAAAATCTGCTCCTATCAAAGATTTAGCTTCCACCTACATATAATGATTAGCATTAAAGTTTTCATAATAAAACACCTTATACTATATTTTCCAGCCCATTTAGTTAGAGAATCAAAATGTATGCCTTGGCCAGTGTGGCTCGGTAGGATGGAGTGTTGTCCTGTGCCCCATACACAGAAATGTTGTAGATTCCATTCCTGGTCTACTATTGTGTTGGGTCATTCCCTCCAAAAAAATCCTTACACTCTATTCCCATCCAGTGAGGCACATGTGCTTTTCTCCAACTCCATATATCTTAAAAAGCATACTCAATGTTTTGAGTAGAGAGAGAGAGACAGAGATCCTTAGACTCAGAGTCACTGAGCTGAAAGGACACATAAAAATAACCATCTTTGCTACAAACATAGGAATGCATATATTCATTCTGACTGGTGTTTCAGGCTTCTTAAGATATAGTCTTAGAAGTGGGATCACTGGGTCAAATGGCAGTTCCATTTTTAATTTTTTGAGGAAACTCCATACTGTTTTCCATAGTGGCTGCCCCAGTCTGCATGCTGACCAGCAGTGTACTAGAGTTCCCTTTTCTCCACATCCTCACCAGCACTTGTTGTTTGTTGATTTATCAATGGTAGTCATTCTGGCAGGTATGAAGTGATACATCATTGTCATTTTAATTTGCATCTCTCTGATGATTAGTGACATTGAGCATTTTTTCATGTCACTTGGCCATTTGTATGTCCACTTTGGGGAATATTCAGGTCCTGGGCCCATTTTTTAATTGGATTGTTTGTCTTCCTTTTGTGGAGTTGTATGAGTACTTTATATATTTTGGTAATTAACCTTTATCAGATGTATCATTGGCAAAGATGTTCTCCCATACAGTAGGTTCTGTTTTCACTTTGATGCTGGTTTCCTTTGCTATGCAGAAGCTTTTTAGTTTGATGTAGTCCCATTCTTTTTTTGTTTTGTTTTTTCCTTTGTTTCTCTTAAGATCTGGAAATAGCCCAAATGCCCATCAATACATGAGTGGATAAAAAAAGCTGTGGTACATTTACACCACGGAATACTATGCTGCTGTAAAAAAAGAAGGATCTCTTACTCTTGGAGATAACCTGGAGAGACCTGGAGATTATTATGCTAAGCAAAATAAGCCAATCAGAGAAAGACAAGTATCACATGATCTCACTTATATGTGGAATCTAATGAACAAAATAAACTGACAAACAAAATAGATCAAGAGACATGGAAGCATTCAACAGACAGACAATCCTCAGAGGGAAGGTGAGGCAGGAAGAGATTAACCAAAGAACTTATATGCATATATACATAACTCATGGACAAAGACAATAGTGCTGTGAAGGCTTGGGGAGGGGGTGGAAGTGGGGAAGAAGGGGTTAATGGGAAACAAAAAGGGGGACTTCTGTAATACTTTCAACAATAAAGATAATTTTTAAAAAAAACATAAACATCTTTTTGTGTTGAAAGAGAAACTGGCCTATAGAAAAAATATAGTCTATACAATGTCATAGTGAATCAGTGATTAAATCAAGACAAGCACCCTGACTACCGGCCCCAGTTATAGTATTTTTATCTACCAAAGCAACATGTAAGTTATTCATAAAGCAAGTGTTTATGTGGTCTCATAGTTAAGCACACTCCTTCCTGAAGAAGTATGCATTTTGGTGTTTACATTTGTTTGCATAAACATCCATTGAAATTAACAGATGAGCAAAATGGCAAAAAAATGTTATGAACTGGCATAAAATTGCTGTATTATTTCCTGGGGGTGCCATAACAAATTACCATAAATCTAGTAGCTTAAAAAAATAGAAATTTATTGTCTCACAGTTCTGGAGGTCAGAAGCCTGACATCAAGATATTGGCAGGGCCACACTTACTCCAAAGGGTTTTGAAGGAGAATCTTTCCTTGCCCCTTTCAGCTTCTGGTGGTTTTTGTTTGTTTGTTTGTTTGTTTGTTTTACTTCTTTGGCTTATAGAAACATCACTCTAACCTCTGCCTCAGTCTTCAAATTATCTTCTCTTTTGTGTCTCTACATGACTAAATCTCCCCATCTTTTCATTATAAAGACACCAGTCATTGGATTTAGGGCCCACCCTAAGTCCAGGATTATTTCATTTTGAGATATTTAACTAATTACTTCTGCAAAGACAACATACATCCAAATAAGATTCATCCTCAGGTTCTGGGTGAACATGATTTTTTTGGAGACACTATTCAACCCACTACAGTGAGTGGCCAACTTTTTTTCAAATGAACACACTAAATAAATAAACTTCCTAGGGTACCATAATTTTTTAAAAAAATACATTTTAATACAAATAAGTTAGATGAAAATACTCTCATAAAAATTTTTCTTTAAAGTATACAATTTTAGCTGTGTGAAAAATTAATAGCATTTTCATAAACATTCTCAGTTCACTGCAAACCATAGGAAAACAGTATGAAAACCACTTCTTATAGTGATGAAGTAGTTTCTATCCAACCAAAACTGCTGCAGATAACAATAATAAACTCTGGACAAAAATAAAACAACAATCTAAATGCATTGAAAAATAACCATAAGAAGGCAGGAATTGGAAAAAAGTTGACAGCTAGAAGAAAGGAACAAATACTAGGTGAGTTCCCCCCCTTTTTAGGAATTTTTGCCTGAGGGCAGGCCCCAGGCCAAAGCAGTAACTAAAACTCTAGAAAAACAACAAGCAAGTGTTTGAGCTGCTAAATGTTTAATAACTGGCTCTCCAGGAAAAATAAAAGCCTGATTCGGAGCTTTTCCCAATTTCTATAGTGTAAATACTTCCACCATGGCCAATTCTGTCAACATGAACTTGAGAAGAGTTGTGCACAGTTGGCTCTCACAAGCCAGTGCCATTTGGCTACCTAACACAGCTGTTCACAGTCCTAGTGGCTTTGAAGAACCAGCAGACAGAGTTCAGGATGACCACTGAAGATGGAATGTGAAAAGAGAAATCTAAGAATGGACAGAACTACAAAATGGGAAACCCTAATTCTGTGTATAAACTGCCCAAATCTTTGGTGGAACCATAAATAATGCATGTGGGGACAGTTTCCAAGAAGCCTAAATAAAGCTGAATTAATTAGAGATTTCAGTGCTGCCCACCATAAAGGAGAATTTAGATTTTCGGTTAAGCCATACTAACTGCCTTCTAAAACAAATAAACATAAGCAGTACTCCACAGAGAAATAAAGAATATAGAGATCCTACACTACTATATCACTCACAGAGTTCAGGATACACCCCAAGAAAAGTAGGGGGAAAAAAACCCAAAGAAACAAGAAAATATTACCTGTATTCAAGAGAAAATGCAATCTGTGGAGACCAGCCATAAAATGGACCAGATGTAGAAACTAGCAGAAAAGGATTTGAAGTCATTTATCATAACAATACTAATGGACATAAAGGAAAATACACTCATTAAATGAACAAGTGGTAAATCATAGCAGAGATATGATTCTAGAACTGAAAACTAAAATATCTGAAGTAAAAATCACTGGGTGGGCTTAACAGTAGATTTGAAATGAAAGAAGGAGTAAATTAACTTGAATACCAATTAACAGATAGTATTCAATCTGAAGCACAGAGAGAGAAAAGATCATAAAAGATTAACAGACCCTCCGTGATCTTTTAGATAATACTAAAGTTCTAATGTATCTGTAATTTGAGTCCCCAAAGACAAAGAACAAAAGAGGAAGAAACAAATTTGAAAAATAATGCCCAAAATATTTCCAAATATAATGAAGTATATATTTACAGTTTCAAGAAGCTCAGTGAACCTCAAGTAGGATACCATATCCAGGTACACATCATAATAAAATTACTGAAAATAAAATATAAAGGGAAAACCTTGAAAGAAAAAAATAACATACTGAGGGGAAAAAATAAAATTGACTATTGACCTCTCGTCAGAAAAAAAGATACCTTTAAAGTGCTGAAATTTAAGAAAAAAATCTGTCAAGATTGAATTTTACATCCAGAAAGAGTATCCTTGTGAATAAAGGCAAAATAATAACAATTTTGGATAAGTAAATATTAAGCCAGTTTGTCGCCAGCATATTTAGTTTCAGAAATCCTACAAAAAATTCTTAAGCACAAAAGGAAATACTACCGCCTGGCTGGGTGTGGCTCAGCGATTGAGCATCACCCTAGGATCTAGGCGATCAGGGTTCGATTCCCGGTCAGGGCATATGCCCGGGTTGTGGGCTCGATCAATGACCCTCATCATTGATGTTTCTATCTCTGTCTCTCCCTCTCCTTTCCTCTCTCTGAAATCAATAAAGATATATTTAAAAAAAAAAAAAAAAAAGGAAATAATACCAAATGAAAAGCTTGAATTCAGGAAAGAATGAAGAACATCATATCGTAATATCTATATAAATATAAAGTAATATTTTCTCTTAATTTCTTTTATATATCTGTGAGTGTGTGTGAGTTTAAGGGAAAATAACTTTGTAATAAACAGGATATAATGTAGATAGAATAATACACATGACCACTAAAACACAAAAGAGGGGCAAGGATATGTAGAATGATACATTGACATGGCCCTTACATTTTCATTTTATATGAGGCAATACAATAATGACTCTAAGCAAACTTTGAAAAGTTAAGGATAGACTTCTGATTTCCAGTTCCCCATATAAGCGACTTGGAAGTCACTACTCCATCTTAACAAGTAAACTCCAAGCAAACTGAAAAACATAACTTTTAGATACATAAGAGTGCTAAAGACACAGGGCAAACTGCGGCCTCTAAGACAGGAGACACAGAGCCAAATACAGGGATTTACAACTTATCACAAAAGAGACTCACTAGCTGAAACTTCCAGGGGACCAGACACCAGGTAGGAAAACCTGAATTGTAATTGATAATTGCTGGAGGCTCAGTGTAGACAAGTATGAGGGTTAAAATTTCCAGGGGTACCCCACAATATTATGAGGTTTACGTCCAAAATCTTAACCAGGTCCTCACAATAAATATTGGAGAAAAAAATCCCATCATGCTTCCTGTGGCAGGGGAGAGGCAAAGGAACCATTTTGAAATACACCAGATCACTGGTCATAACAAGGCCTGCCCACAGGAGAAAGTAGCTAATCAGAGCTTATCTTGCTAGTGTAAAGCCTAACCCAACTCTAGTTAGTTCCAGTCTTTTGTGTGAGAGAAGGAAAATACCCAACTCCAGTTCACTCTAGCAATCCTACCCAATGGGGAGAGGATTAAAAAAAACTGAAAGAGGAGGGAAGATAGTGGCATTGTGAGAAACAGCAGAGCGCCCCTGCTCCCAGCCATGGACTCAATTGACTCCTAAAATCCTATGTAGCCAGCTTGGAAAAACCAGAGAAACATACCTGAGTGGATGGAGTGAGAGTCAGAAGCAATGAAGAAACATCATAGAGGCCAGTAAGAGAGGGGGTGCATAGGAAGGGGAAATCCCCCTGAAGCCTGTGCTGGGATCCAAGCCCAGAGGCTTGGAGGCTGCAAAGCTCCCTCCCCTCAGGAGTGCGGACGGCATCCAAAAGAAGGGAATCTCACACCCGAAGTGACGAGGGGAAGGAGCGCCCCTCGCACAGGGCAGAGGGACCCCATGAAAGCGGTGAGCCCACTAGGAGGGGACAGCGTCTTCCTAGGAAACAAAACCTCTAATGGCGGACGGCACATTCCTAGTGAAACAAAGCTTCTGGTGGCGGCTGCGACCTGCATCTGGTGCTAGAGGTGCCGACCATAGGAAAGGCTGTTCTAAAGTGTGTGGCACCTGAGTGGTAAGGGACCATAGGACTGTGCTGAGCAGCTGCACACGGGGACCCTCTGCCTCCCTGTGGGGCATTGTGTTGAGCCCCAGAAAGAACTGAATCTGCATGGTGTGGGGGAGGGGAGGATCCCTCCCTCCCTGAGCTCCTGCAGGAGAGGCTGGGATCTGTGACTAGCCCTGAGGATGTCCTCCTGCCCTGAGCTCCCAGTGCTGAGAGGCTGGGATTGGTGACTAGCCCTGAAGGGCACCCTGGTGGCCCATGAAGCTGCCCCAGCTTTGCTGAGATTAGCAATGCGGGCAGCTGTGTGGAGCTGACTTTGGGTCCCCTCCTGCTGGGTGCCTTGGCGCTCGGGCAGCAGAACCCTGCAGGATGGACTCTCTGCCTATGTGTTTCTTTGTGCATTTCTGGGTTCTGATCCCTGAACTGACTCCCACATTCCTGGCAAGCACTGGGAAGACAAACCAGCAGAGGCTGGGATTGGGGTCTGCACAGTAGATCCATTGAGGGGCGGGCCTGGTGTGACTAGCCAACCAGAGCTAAGCAGGGAGGGGCAGAGCCCGCCTGCCTCTCCTGCAGACAGGAGCACTGCCCCCAACAGGAAAGGGGCTGGTCCAGCTGACTGAGGCCGCAGAAATGCCCGCAAGGCACAGTCTTGAAGGGGAGGGGAGAACAGCTCACAAGACAATTATACAAGAATTAGACTCAAAGAGACTGTTGTTTGGGAACTGGAGGAAATGCTGAAAACCCCTGCAAGGGGTTGGGCAGGCAAAGGGCTCACCAAAATGTTTTTTAATTGAACCCATTGAGCCCAGGCTGCTGAAAGGGCCCATACAGAAAAGACAACAGGCCGAAATCAATCTGAAACTGTAGCAGGCCAGTGCATGGGGAACTAGAATCAGAGGACAGGGTAGGGACTGAGGAGCTGGCTGTGGAGCAGAGACTAACTCCCGCAGAGTGAGCACCTGACAGCGACACCTCTAAGGGGAGTGATACCCTGGGCTACACTAGCCATCCTGCACCCTAAAGATTCTACAGAAGACTCTGGAGTAAGACCAGGCAACTACAAGGTTGTAAAATAGTTGACAAGAGGAGGTGGTCCATGGAGAGCCTCAGATCAACCAACAACCTAAGCCAAACCTAGACAGCACCTCAGATTGGGTGATACTAAAGTACTTCCCAAGAGAACCAAAATCACCACACAAAGTAGTGAGCCTTAGACAACATAAGGTGTCCAGAAGAAACTCACCTGACTGTCTTTTTTTTCTTCTGTTTTTTTGTTTTGTTGGTTTTGGTTTCTTTTTGTTTTTTGTTTGTGTGTGTGTGTGTGTTTGTTTTTTTTCTCTTTTTTCCTTAGGAAGAAGAGAAAGGGGAAAAATTTATTTGTTTATTTTTCTTTTTTAAATTTTATAATAATTTTTTTAAAAAAACATTTTTTCCTAAATTTTTTTCTCTATTTTATAAAAGAATTTTGTATTGCTTAGCTTGTTTTTAGTTTTGTTTTGGTTATTTGCTTTGTTTTTTTTTATCCTTGCTTCTAATATCAAGACTTTCTTGATATTCCCTGCTTAATGACTGGGTTCTCATTATAACCAAGTTTACTGCTTTCCTCTATAGTTTCCCCCAAATCTCTTACAAAACTCCCTCCATGCCTGGGCTTTATCTCTCTCTCTCCTCTCGATCCATTGGCATAAATTTTTTTTTCTTTTTCTTTTTTCATTTTCTACTTTTCTCTTATTCTTTTGTTATCCTCCCTTCTGTCTTCCTGTCTTTTTATTCGATTGTTAGTTTCTCTTATTCCTTAAATTGTATTTTTGTTTTCTCATTTTCAACTATTATCCTATTCCTGTTGTCTCCCTTAATTTTTTTTGCTTTCTCTTCTTTCAGAATCTTTTCTCTACTTCTGTTATCTCCCAGTAGCTACTCTATTTTTTATATTTTAGTTTATTATTATTTTCTAAATTTTTACCACTATTAACAACAATATACATCTCTCACTCTTTAAGTGTTACTTTTATTTCTCTCTTTTTTAAACATTGTGTGTGTGTGTGTGTGTGTGTGTGTGTGCTCTCCTTTCACTCTCCCAGTTCTATGTTCACGTGGGTGGTTTTCATTGTGACTGTCAAGATATTTTGTAAGATACCTCTTGTTTCCTGGAATTGTAGTTGTGTATTGTCCTGCCTTGCCAAAACCAGTAGAACAGCTGAGACACAGTAGGCCAACCTCAGAGGATGGTCCTCCCAAGGAATGATCAATGACAATCTAGACCACACCACAACAGGAGAACATAAAAAACACACACACACACACACACAAATGGGACACCCACAAGAAGAACACGCCCAGAGCAAAAGTTCAGAAGTATAAGAAAAACACACCTCTGGGCTCCACTGGACCCACAAGACAAAATCCCATCCCACAAGACTGGGAGACAGCAAATATATCTAATATACAGATACAAACACTAAGACATACAAAAATGGGGAGACAAAGAAACAACCCCCAAATTAATGAAAATGAAAAATGGGAAGAAAAAAACATTGATGAGATGAAGTTAAGCAAGTTATCAGAAAAGGAATTCAGAGTATGCATGATGAAAATGTTCAAGGAACTTAAGAAGACACTAATGATAAGATCGAGGACCTTAGTGAAAACATGAAAAAAGAGATACATACCATAAACAAAACTCAAAAAGAGATAAAGGATGCTGTATCTGATATCAAGAATGTTCTGGAAGGAATTAAAAGCAGGCTCAGTGAAGCAGAGGATAGAATAAGTGACTTATAAGACAAGGTAGAAAAAAAATCACACAATCAGAGAAGTAAAGAGAAAAAACTACTTTAAAAACATGGGGACAATCTAAAGGAGCTTTGCGACAAAATGAGGTGAAACAACATTAACATTATAGAAATGCCAGAGGGGAAGGAAAGACAGCAAGGGATAGAGAAGTTGGAGGAGAAGATAATGATAGAAAACTCCCCTAGGCTGGCCAAGGAAAAAGCCACACAAGTTCAGGAAGCACAGAGGGTTCCAGACAAGAGGGACCCAAAGAGACCCACTCCAAGACACATCATAATTAAATTGGCAAATGTCAAGGACAAAGAGAAACTATTAAGGACTGCAAGAGAGAGGCAAGCAGTGACCTACAAGGGAACCCCCATAAGGCTGACAGCTGATTTCTCAACAGAGACTCTTCAGGCCTGAAGTTCACTAAGTAGTGAAAAGCAAGAACATGCAACCAAGATTGCTTCATCCAGCAAGGCTGTCATTTAAAATTGAAGGTGAAATAAAAAGCTTCCCAGACAAAAATAGGCTAAAGGAGTTCAGTACCACTAAACAAGCATTGCAAGAAATGCTAAAAGGACTGCTTTAAGAAAAAGAAGACAGAGTGAGAGAAAGGTACATCAGCATAAAGGGGGGAAATGGCATGAAATAAGTTGATATCAATAGTAACTTTAAATGTAAACGGAATAAATAGTCCCATCAAAAGACAAAGGGTAGCTGAATGGATAAGAAAACAGGACCCAAATATATGCCGTCTAAAAGGGACCCACATGAGAGCAAAAGACTCACATAGGTTAAAAGTGAAGGGATGGAGTAAAATATTCCATACAAATAGAAAGGAAAAGAAAGCTGGAGTAGCAATTCTTATTTCTGACAAAACAGACTTCAAAATAAAGACCATAACAGGAGACAAAGATGGTCACTACATATTACTAAAGGGATAAATCCAACAGGAGGAAATAACCCTTATAAACATCTATGCACCCAATATAGGAGCACCTAAATATAAAAAAACTTGGGGAGACTCTAAAGGGGTGATTGACAGCAACACAGTCATAGTGGGGGACTTTAACACCTCACTGTCAGCATTGGACAGATCATCAAGACAAAAAAATCAGCAGGGAAATGTAGACCTTACATGAATCACTTGACCTAATGGATCTGATTGTCATTTACAGAACATTTCACCCTAATGCAGCAGAATACACATTCTTCTCAAGTGCACATGGAACATTCTCAAAAATAGACCACATGTTAGGGCACAAGGCAAGTCTCTACAAATATAAGAAGATTGAAATCATATCAAGCATCTTCTCAGATCACAATGCCATGAAACTAGAAATCAACAACTATAAAAAAACTCAAAAATATTCAAACACATGCAGGCTAAATAGCATGTTATTAAACAATGAATGGGTTACCAATGAGATCAAGGAAGAAATAAAAAAACTTCATGGAAAGTAATAAAATGAACAGACAACAACTCAAAACCTATGAGACATGGCAAAAGTAGTCCTGAGAGGAAAATTCATAGCATTACAGGCTTATCTCAAGAAACAAGAAAAGATCTAATGAACCATCTAACACAACAACTAAAAGAAGTAGAATGAGAACAGCAAGAAAAGCCCAGAGGAAGTAGAAGGAAGGAAATAATGAAGATAAGAGGAGAAATTAATGACATAGAAACTAAAAAACAATACAAAAAATCAATGAAACCAAGAGCTGGTTCTTTGAAAAGATATATAAGATTGATGGATCTTTAGCCAGACTCACTAAGAAACAGAGAGAAAGGACCGAAATAAGTAAAATCAGAAAAGAAAAAGGCGATATAACAACTGACCCAACAGAAATACAGAGGATTGTAAGAAAATATTATGAGCAACTACATGCCAACAAATTGGACAACATGCGGGAAATGGACAAATTCCTAGAAGCATACAACCTTCCAAGGCTGAATCAAGAAGAGGTAGAAAACCTGAATAGGCCAATAACAACTAATGAAATTGAAGGAGTAATAAAAAAACTCTCAGCAAACAAAAGTCCTGGACCAGATGGATTTACAGGAGAGTTTTACCAAACATTCAAAGAAGAATTAACACCTATTCTATTCAAACTACTTCAGAAAATTCAAGGAGAGAGAAAACTCCCAAACACTTTTTATGAGGCCAGCATCATCCTAATCCCAAAACCAGATAAAGATTCTACAAAGAAAGAAAATTACAGGCCAATATCCCTGATGAACATAGATGCTAAACTCCTCACTAAAATACTAGCAAACTAGATCCAGCAATACATTAAAAAGATTATGCATCATGACCAAGTGGGATTTATTCCGGGGATACAAGGTTGGTACAACATCCACAAATTAATAAATGTGATACATCACATAAACAAAATGAAGGACAAAAATCATATGATCATATCAATAGACGCAGAAAAAGCATTTGACAAAATCCAGTGCCCATTTCTCATGAAAACTCTCAGCAAAGTAGGAATAGAGGAATCATACCTCAACTTAATAAAGGCCATATATGACAAACCTACAGCCAACATCATACTCAATGGGCAAAAACTAAAACCATTTCCATTAAAAACAGGAACAAAACAGGAATGTCCACTTTCACCACTCTTATTCAACATAGTACTGGAAGTCCTTGACAGAGCCATCAGACAGGAAGAAAAAATAAAAAGTATCCAAGTTCGAAAGGAGGAAGTAAAACTGTCACTATTTGGAGATGACATGATATTGTACATAGAAAACTCTAAAGACTCCATCAAAGTATTTGATAAATAAATTTGTCAAGGTAGCTGGATACAATCCACATCCAGAATTCAATGGCATTCTTATACACCAACAATGAACTTTCAGAGAGAGAAATTAAAAAAGCAATCCCATTTACCATTGCAACTAAAAAAATAAGATACCTAGGAATAAACTTAACCAAGGATGTAAAAGACCTGTAATCAGAAAACTATGTGACACTGAAAAAAGAAATAGAGGAAGATTTAAACAAGTGGAAGAATATACCATGCTCATGGATTGGAAGAATTAATATCATTAAAATGTCCATACTACCCAAAGCAATTTATAAATTCAATGCAATTCCTATGAAAATAACAACAGCATATTTCACAGTCCTAGAACAAACATTTTGAAAATTTATATGGAACCAAAAAAGACCCCGAATAGCTGCAGCCACCTTGAGAAAAAAGAACATACTGGGAGTGATCACATTACCGGACTTCATACTGTGTTACAAAGCCATTGTAATAAAAACAGCCTTGTATTGGTAGAACAACAGACATATAGATCAATGGAACAGAACAGAGACCTCAGAAATAAACCCACACCATTATGGCCAGTTAATATTTGACAAAGGAGGCAAGAGTATCCAATGGAGTAAGGACAGTCTCTTCAATATGTGGTGCTGGGAAAATTGGAAAGATACATGCAAAAGAATGAAACTAGACCACCAACTTTCACCATACACAAAAATAAACTCAAAATGGATAAAAGACTTAAATGTAAGTCACGAAACCATAAAAATCCTGGAAGAAAACATACGCAGTAAAGTCACAGGCATATCATGTAATGGAATTTTTCACTGATACATCTCCTAGGGCAAGAGAAACAAAAGAAAAAATAAACATATGGGACTACATCAAACTCAAAAGCTTCTGCACAGCAAAATAAAACAGCCTCTAAATACAAAGGAACCCCACGGTTTGGGAATATATATTTGCCAAGGATGTATCTGATAAGGGGCTAATTTCCAAAGTGTACAAAGAACTCATATTACTCAGCAAGAGGAAGACAAACAACCCAATTAAGAAATGGGCAAAGGACTTGAAAACACACTTCTCCAAAGAGGACATACGAATGGCTAATAGACACATGAGAAAATGCTCAACATCCCTAATCATCAGAGAGATACAACTTAAAGCCACAATGAGGTATGACTTCACACCTGTCAGAATGGCTGCCATCAACAAATCAACAACGGACATGTGCTGTCTAGGATGTGGAGAAAAGGGAACCCTAGTACACTGCTGGTGGGAATGCAGACTGGTGCAGCCACTGCAGAAAAAATTTTTTGAGCTTCCTCAAAAAATTAGAAATGGAGCTTCCTTTTGACCCAGTGATTCCACTCCTAAGAATGTATCCTAAGAACCCTGAAACACTAATCAGAAAGAATGTATGTACCCAATATTCATAGCAGCACAGTTTATAATAGCTAAGATCTGGCAATAGCCCAAGTGTCCATCAGTAGATGAGTGGATAAAAAAAGCTGTGGGACATTTACTCCATAGAATACTACGCTGCTGTAAAAAAGAAGAATCTTGTACCCTTTGGGACAGTATGCATGGACCTGGAGAATATTATGCTAAGTGAAACAAGCCAGGCAGCGAAAGACAAATATCACATGATTTCGCTTATACTTGGAATCTAAAGAACTTAATAAACTGATGAACAGAATAGATTCAATGACATGGAAGCATAGATGAGACTGATGAATGTCCGAGGGATGGAGGAGGGCAGGTGGGTGGAGGGGGAGAGAGTAACCAAAGAATTTATACGCATATATGCACAACACAAAAACACAGACAATGGTGGGGAGAGGGACTGGGAAGAGGGATGGGATGGGGTAGAATGGGTCATTGGGGAGAAAAAGGGACATCTGTAATATTTTAAATGAAAATAAAATTTAAAAAATAAAATAATAAAATAATACAATAAAATAATAAAATAAATTATAAAATAAAATAAAATAAATAATAAAATAATAAAATAAAATAAAAGTCCCACAGATATTTTATCTACTCATCTATGGGTATTTGGGCTGTTTCCAGAACTTAGCTATTGTAAATTGTGCTGCTATGTACAGAGGGGCGCATATATTCTTTCTGATTGGTGTTTTGGATTTCTTAGGATATATTCCTAGAAGTGGGATCACTGAATCAAAAGGCAGTTCCATTTTTAATTTGTTGAGGAAACTCCATTCTGTTTTCCACAGTGGCTGCACTAGTCTGCATTCCCAACACCAGTTTACCAGGGTTCTTCTTTCTCCACATCTTCAGCACTTGTCATTTGTTAATTTGTGGAAGGTAACCATTCTGACAGGTGTGAAGTGATATTTCATTGTGGTTTTAATTTACATTTATGATGATTAGAGACTTTGAGAATTTTTTCATATGTCTCTTGGCCATCTGTATGTCCTCTTTGGAGAAGTGTCTATTGAGGTCCTTTGCCCATTTTTTAATTGGATTGTTTGTCTTCCTCTTGTTGAGTTGTATGAGTTCTTTATACATTTTGGAAATTAGCACCTTATCAGATGTATCCTTTGCAAATATCTTCTCCCATACCATGGGGTCCCTTTGTGTTTTGAGGATGATTTCTTTTGCTGTGCAGAAGCTTTTTAGTTTGATGTTGTCCCATTTGTTTATGTTTTCTTTTGTTTCTCTTGCCCTAGGAGATAGATCAGTCAAAACTCCATTATATGAGATGTATGTTACTTTACTGCATATGTTTTCATTCATTGTTTTATGGTTTAATGACTTACATTTAAATCTTTTATCCAATTTGAATTTATTTTCTGTATAGAATAAGTTTGTTGTCTAGTTTCATTTTTTTGCATGGACCTGTCCAATTTTCCCAACAATATTTATTGAACAGACTGTCTTTACTCCACTGTATGCTCTTCCCTCTTTTGTCAAATATTAACTGACCATAATGGTGTGGCTTGATTTCTGAGGTCTCTGTTCTGTTCCATTGTTGTATATGATCTCAGAATTGTTATTAATTTATCATAAAGATGGATGATGATCTGTCCATAGAACTAGGATCCAAAACTTCCTACACAAAGCTACTGGAAGAACCTGGTATGCCCTAAACATATTACCAGCCTTAAACTGTGCTATCCATATCTCTTCTGTGGCCTTCTGTGGAATAGATACTGCTACAGCCATCTTTGTAGTAAGATTAAGTTGCATGATGCACCCTCTATGGCAAAATCAAACACACAAAATGTCAGTACCAGAAATTGAATCTCAGGTTGAGGACTGGGACAGCTATCACAAGTACTAACTATATCACTCTAACTGTCCTTTTTATCTCAAGGATGTGATTTTAAACTTTGTTTCAACAAACCCTTTTACTTGGTTTACCCTGAGAATAACTTAGTTCTAAATATTTTCAAAGAAATAAAAACAAACCTTTTTTTATGTTAAACAAGTTTTTTAAAAGGAAACATAGATAGCAGAAAACACAAAAAGGAAATACAGTTCAGTTTATATAGGTCTCACCTACTTCATCTGCTGCCTTGCTCCAAAGAGCTGACAAAATCTTGCAAGTACCTTGCCTTGATTCCTTTTAACCTTATGGTTACTGTTTTATTATGTTTTCACCAACCTCCTATCCATAAATCCACCTCTGGACAAGTTAATACTATCCATAGTGTGGAGATAAAGAGAGGAGCAACAGGGAGGAAAGAATGGAGGGAGAAAACAAGAAATTGATCCCCTCTATGGTGACTACCTATTGAAGCCCTCCCACTCAAATCTGGCTTTCTGGTTTTTGAGAGAAGCATATGCTTCTCTCTCCTTGGTGAATAACCTCACAGATGATATTCTACCCTTACATAAAGTCTGTGTGACAAATACAGATAAAACATTACCTAAATGCAGTATTCATACACCTAGATTTGCATATATTTAGAGAGAATAATGGGGAAGGTGTAGTGGGAAAGGGCATTTCACCACACACAGTGCTTCTCAGAGTGTAGTTCCAAAATTATTTATAGCAGAATCTTGCAAACTGTGTTGGGGTTAGCTCTACAAATCTACATTTTTATAACAGACCAGATGATTCTGATACATCTGAAAGTTTGAGAGAACCTAGAACAAAGGCTCAGACAAAAGTAGATTATTAAATCCTGATTATGTTAACACCAAACATCTATTATGTGTCCTGAATTATGCAACATGAACTCCTATGAAATTCACACCATCCCTGTCAAAAAGGTCTCATTTTGCTTTCAAGAAAACAGAGGCATAGAGAAGTGATTTCCTAAGGCTATATGGCTACTAGAGGTGAGTTTTGAAGGGCAATGTACTAGTGTCTAAGAGGTATGGGAGGAGGAAGGGAAAAATTGAGGAGTGGTTAAGTACATAATCTCTGGAACCCAGAGTTGGCTGTGTTAAAAATCCCAGTTCTATCACTTACTTACTGGTTCTGTGATCTTGTGAAAGTTATTGAATGCCTCTCTGCCTCAGCTTCCCCAACTGTAAAATGGTGATGAGATCCAAACCTACCTCATATGTTTAAATGAATTAATATAGGTAAGGTACTCAGCTATGTATAAGTGCTAGCTATTATTATTATTTTATTGCTTTGTTTATAATTGTGTACATTAGCCACATATCTCCTTTACCAGCAATTGATATATCCAAAGAGCTGGCTTCCTGTTCCTCCGCCACAAGCTTCCCTAAGGAACTGCTCACCAACAGTATATACAACATCTCAGGGTCCCTGAAATTTTTGGGAAATGGGATCTAACTCTAATTCTATGGCACAGGGAGAACTCTGCCCTCACAAGTTTGTTAACCATTTGAACCATTCCATTATGTTTATACACTGAAATATCTAGATAAATTATAAGTAACTTCTCAGGTGTAAGAGGTAACATTAGCCTACTAAGTCCTTAAAAATCAACCAACTGAAACTTACTTAAAAGTACCATTGAAATGTAAAACAATCTAAAGAAATTTCAGAACAGAGACTATCACAATTTGTGACACTTGGGAGAGGCTCTAGCACCAGTTCATCTCAAAGTGGTTTGTCCTTGTGCAAAATAACAGCAATTTAAAGCCTCTCAGATTATCTATAAGTAGAGCAGGTTTGTTTACTAAAAACAGCAGCATATCTTGGTGTTCTGGGGATCACTACCCTACTTAGGGTCAGTTCTTGGGAATGCTTTATAGAGATGACATACGAACAAGCACCTGCACAATGGGTAAGTAGGGAGAAGAGAAAGGCACCACAAACAAAATACAATTATAGTTACCCTTTCCTCCTCCCTATCTGCGGGGAGGGGGCTGGAGAATGGCTCTTGATAGAAGCCATACTTCCATACTCACTTCTTGGCAGAGGCTAGTACATTGTGCAGAAGGGGAACATCCCGTGCTGCTAAACCAGCTGACCAAAGGATACGAGACTTCATAATTCATATACCTACTTTCATAACAGCAAGACACAGCTCCACCCAACACAAACATAGATGCTTCAGGCTCTTGCTACCCAGTAAGAGGTTGTTCTTACTGGAAGTGTTTTAAAGTAATGCTTATTTGCTTTTATAATTTAGATTCAAAATTTCAGGACCTTCACATTTCAGGGTTTCAGGGAACTTCTAAGTTCATGCTGCTGAGAGGTCAAGTAAGATAAGGAGAGATTAAGCATTGGTTAAGAAGCAGTAGATGTTCAAAAATATTTATAGATTTGAATCAAAGTGAATCACAGTGAGTTATCAGGCTTAAACACACTACTTTTGATAAAAATGAAATGTGACTATAATACATTAAGACTCAATTTTCTTATTTGGCTACTAAACTATCTCCTCTCCCATCTGCTGTTCTCAATAATTCTTCAAAGGATATTGACAGAGGTTCAAATATGATATCATAAAGATCTCTCAGGGTTCTAGGATGAATTTTACCTGTGTTATGAACTGAATTTATTTATTTGTCGTCCATCCTTTCTTGGAATGTAATTCCTTATCTAAAAAGCTTATTCTAGTATTTTGCAGTGAAGCACTGCTGGCATCTGGAGTAGAAAAATTCACTATCATAAGGCACTGTCTTGCAATATGAAGGATTTTAAGACATCTAGGTCATGCAAGCAGCATTTCTCTTTCTTCCATTACTGTGTAACCAAAGAATCCAGACACATAATAACAAATTCTCCTTAGTAAGGTAGTACTCTTCTAGTTAAAAAACAAACTGTTCTTTCCAGTGTGATTACTACTCTTATTGAACACAAAATTAAAGCTGGGTAGTTTTGCTTTCTGTCTGACATCTGTTAACTTTATGCCAAGTACTCCAATATGCATAGCAAGTAGAGGTAACTTCTCAAGAATAATTTAAGTAGGGAAATTGGAGTGTGTGGACAGTGATGGTTTATTGCTGTTTGGTTTTTGTTATCTGTTTTAGGAGATAGGAAATCAGGAGTTTGATTTGGGACATGCATCTGAGTGAAGATGTAAGTAGTTGGAAATGAACCAATTAGGAAAGGCACTAAAGTTATAGATATGAGAGTTGTCACCATATAGATCATGCTTAAAGTCATTGAGGAGATCACTTAGAGAGTAAATCAAGATAAGAGGTCTTAGGATTGAGTCCAATGGCACCATTTGAAGGGCAGGAAAGGAAATGAATAATAGAAGTTGAAAGTTGCCAGTGATGTGGGAGAACAATTAAGAGAGAATAGGGTGACAAAAACCAAGGGAAAGTAGAGTTTCAAGAGAGAAAGAAACATAAGCAGTTTTGATGCTTCTAAAAGACTGGGTATGATGAAAAATGAATTTTTTCCAAGGATTTAACAAAATAAAGTTCCTTGGAAAAATTGACAAGAAAAGTTTCAGTAAAGTGATGAAATTTAAAACTTGACTACATTGGATTTATGAGAGAATAAGAGAAATGGGAAATAAAAAGCATAGAAAATTCTTTTGAGAATTTTTTCTATTAAAAAAAGAAACATATTGAAGGAAGCAGAAGGGAACTATGAGGTCCAAGGGGTTGGTTTAAGTATTTTTAAGATAAAAGGTATTATAGCATGTTTGTTGTAATATGGAAATGATTCAGTAAAAAATGAAAGGCTGGTGATGCAAGAGAGAGAGGTAAGACTGACTGGACTGCTGCCCTTCAGTAGGATCCAAGCTACAGGTGGAGAAATTAACATTATATGAGTACAGATAATGAAAGATAGATAGATGAAATGATGAAGGCATGAGGAATTTGCCTTCTGATTGCTTCTACTTTCCCAGTGAAAAGTAAGAATACAAGAGGAGATTTTAGAAGTTTAAATAGAGGTGACAAAGTGGAGCAGTTGTCTGAGTGGAAGAGTGAGTATAAAGGGAACTGTGAATGCTGCTAGGCAGATTGAGGGCCACCTCAATTCAGTGGTTATGAATTTAAAGTGAAGCCAGCCTTGATAGTTGTGTATTTGACTCCAGATACATTCCTACATCCAGCTTCCCAAGTGAAGGCCCCGTGTAGGCAAAGAGTTGATCTCTCAAATTTATAATGGGATAGGAGATGGAACATCGGTATTTCCATAGCAGTACATGGGTCTAGGGTGAGAGCACGAAAGTAACAGAATTTAAATCCCAATAGAGGGAGATTTTTAAGAGTTGCACTGAGTATCCAGGAGCTCAACAATAAGGACTAGGGTTCAAGGAAGGGCTATATATATTTTTTAAATATATCTTTATTGATTTCAGAGAGAGGAAAAGAGAGGGAGAGAGAGAGATAGAAACATCAATGATGAGAGAGTCATTGATTGAACCCGCAACCCGGGCATGCGCCCTGACCTGGAATTGAACCCTGATTGCCTGGATCCTAGGTTGACGCTCAACTGCTGAGCCATGCCCGGCAGGGCAGGAAGGGCTATATTTCTGGTGGATTGGAGTGGCACTCAAGGAAAGTAAGGCAGAGGCCTTGACAAATGGTGCCAAAATGGTGTAAAGGAAGTTTATTTCCTGACACCAGTGTATATTGATAGCAAAACTTAATTATAAGCCCCACTAAATGATGGTGTGGAGAATGTTATGTCCTTTCTTGCTCCCATCAGGGTAAGCTCAGGAACTAGAGCGAGCCTCAGAATAGGTCCCATCAGTAGAATCAATTTGGTGCAAGTTCTGGCACCAAAAAGGCAGAGGTAATGAGTTCAGAACAGGCAAGTATATCTGTCCTTTAGTATCCATGAAACTATCCTATGAAATTTAATATATTTATGCTTTTGTATTCATCCTTGTGGTATCTATTCCTCCTTCTAACTTCATTAAATGTCAGAAATCTCTTTAGGTAGTTTCATGAAGTACTTAGAATGCCTTTCTTTAACTTGCTTATTGAGATTTTTCACCTTTATTTTGTCATAATTTCAATGTTTGTAATCTTCCATTCTTCCTAAAATAATATTATAAAAGCTCAGCCTAGCTCCATCCATTAAACTGATATGTTTCAACAAAAGAGTAAGCTAGAACTGAAAAAGACCCAAATGGGCAAGCACCTTAAAAAGTCTTTTCCTCATCTGTAGACATGGATAAAACCACACAACAAAAAGTTAAACTGTCTTTTCTTGGTGCTTATTTCATGTTAACCATCATTAATTAAAACATAAACTTTGATGTACATAGAGGAAACATACCTCAAAATAATAACAGTCATACATGACAGACCCACAGTTAACATCATACTCAACAGGGAAAATGTAAAAGTGTTTTCCTTAAGATCAAAAAAAGAAAAGGATGTCCATTTTCACCACTCTTATTCAACATAGTCTTAGAAGTCCTAGCCACAACAATCAAACAAGAAGAAGAAATAAAAGGTTCCCAAATTAGAAAGGGAGAACTAAAACTGTCATTATCTGCAGATGAGATGATATATTGTATATAAAGAATCCTAAAGATTCCACCAAAAATCTACTAGAACTGATCAATAAATTCAGGAAAGTATTAGGATACAAAATATATATTCAGAAATTGGTTGCATTTTTGATCACCAATGATGAACTCCCAGAAAAAGAAACTAAGAAAATGCAAATGCTCTCATTTACAATTGCATTAAGAAATGCCAAGAATAAATTTAACCAAGGAAGTAAAAGACCTACACTCAGAAAATTATAAGACAGTAAAAAAACAGCATGAAGACGATTCAAAAAAATGGGAGCATATATTGTGCTCATGGATAGGAGAAATCAACATCTTTAAAATGTCCATATAACCCAAAGTAATCTATAGATTCAATAAAATTCCTATCAAAATACCAACAGTGTTGGGAAAATTGCACAGGTACATGCAGAGAAAAAAAAAAAAAAAAAGCTCAACCACCAACTCACATGATACATAAAAATAAACTCAAAATTGATAAAAGACTTAAATGTAAGTTGTCAAAACATAAAAATCTTAGAA
The DNA here is from genome assembly GCF_054644295.1 of Miniopterus natalensis. Lineage (NCBI taxonomy): Eukaryota > Metazoa > Chordata > Mammalia > Chiroptera > Miniopteridae > Miniopterus > Miniopterus natalensis. Next base: position 66,879,401 of record NC_142103.1, read on the forward strand.
AAAAATATATGCAGCAACATCTCAGACATCTCTCATGGCAATACGTTTGCTGATACATATTCTAGGGCAAGGGAAACAAAGAAAAAATATAGAAGTGGGACTACAACAAAATAAAAAGCTTTTGCACAGCAAAAGAAACCATTAACAAAACAAAAAGGAAGCCCACTGTAAGGGGAAAAATGTGTGCCAATGATACATCTGATTAGGGGTTAATTTCCAAAATATATAAGGAACTCATACAACTTAACTAAAAGAAGACAAACAATCCAATTAAAAATGAGCAAAGGGCCTAAATAGACATTTCTCCAAAGTGGACATACAGATGGCCAAGAGATATGAAAAAATGATCAAAGTCACTAATCACCAGAGAGATGCAAACTGAAACCACAATGAGGAATCACTTCATACCTGTCAGAATGGCTACCATCAACAAATCAAGGAATGACAAGTGCTGGTGAGGATGTGGAGAAAAGATAACCCTAGTATACTGCTGATGGGAATTCAGGCTGGTGCAGCCACTATGTAAAACAATATAGAGTTTCCTCAAAAACTTAAAGATGAAACTGTCATTTGACCCAGTAATCCCACTTCTAGAAATGTATCCTAAGAATCCTGAATTATCAATTAGAAAGAATCTATGGACCTCTATGTTCATAGCAGCATTACTTATAATAGTTATGATCTGGAAACAGCCCAAGGGCCCATTAGTAGATGAGTGGATAAAAAATCTGTGGGACATTTATACCATGGAATACTATGCAGCTGTACAAAAGAAGGATCTCTTATCCTTCGGGACAGCATGGATAGAACTGGAGAGTATTGTGCTAAGTGAAATAAGCCATACAGAGAAAGACCAGTATCACATTATCTCACTCATATGTGAACAAAATAAACTGATGAACAAAATAGATACGGAGACAAAGAACCATGAAACAGTCTGACAAATTTCAGAGGGAAGGTGGGGTGGGCGAGTAGGGGAATGGAGAGATTAATCAAAGAACCTATATGTACATATGCATAACCTATGAACACAGACAATAGTGTGGAGAAGGCCTGAGGGGAATGAGGGGAGCTGATGCTGGAGAGAGGAGATCAATGGTGGGGGGAGGGGTCATCTGTAATACTTTCAACAGTAAAGTTAATTTTTTTTAAATACCAATGGTGTTTTTCACAGATCTAGAGTAAATAATCCAAAAATCTATATGGAAGCAAAAAAGACCCTGAATAACCACAGCAATCTTGAGAAAGAACAAATTTGGAAGTATCATGCTACTTGATATCAAACTATACTACAAAGCTGTGGCAATCAAAACAGCCTGGTACTTGCATAAAAACAGATGCATGGATCAATGGAACAGAATAAAGAGCTCAGAAATAAGCCCATGCATATATGGTCAATTATATAATACAGAATGTGGTAAAGACAGTCTATTCAATAAATGTTAGTGGGAAAATTGGGCAGATACATGCAAAGAAATAAGACTATATTACATTCTTACAGCACATACAAGAGTAAAGTCAAAATGGACCAATACTTAAATGTAAGACATGAAACCATAAAAATTCTTGAAAAAAATATAGGTAGTACAATCTGATGTCTCTCTCAGCAATGTTTTCTCAGGCTAGGGAAACAAACAAACAAAATAAGCAGATGAGACTACATCAAACTAAGAAGATTTTGCACAGCAAAGGAAACCATCAAGAAAACAAAAAGACAACCTACTGAAGGAGCAAAATATTTTCCAATGATACATTCCATAAGTGGGTAATATCCAAAATTTATAAAAAACACATGCAACTCAACACCAAAATAACAAACAATTCAATTAAAAAATGGGCAGAGGACATGAATAAACAGTTCTCAAAAGAGGACATACAGATAGCCAATAGGCAATGGAAAAGATGTTCGGTGTCACTAATCATCAGAGAAATGCAAACAACAAATAAATGAGATATCACCTCACATTCCCCAAAATGGCTATCGTCAATAAATACACAAACAACAAGTGCTGGCAAGGACGTGAAGAAAAGGAAACCTTCTTGCACTCTTAGTGGGAATGCAGATTGGTGCAGCCACTATGGAAAACAGTATGGAAGGACCTCAAAAAATTAAAAATGTAATTGCCTTATGACCCAGTGATCCACTTCTGGATATATACCAGAAGGAACACAAAAGACTAATTTAAAAGAGTATGTGCACTCTTATATTCATTGCAGTGTTACTTATAATAGCCAAGATAATGAAGCAACCCATGTGACCATTAATAAATGAGTGGATAAAAAAGCTGAAGTACATATATAAAAGAGGTCCCAAAAAGGTATACACACTTTAACAGCTGATAGCTCAGTTTTGAAAATGAAATGTATTTTAATAAACACTGCCTTTTATAATTTCAAAGTGTGTATATACATTTTGGGGATATACTTTAAAATGGAATATTATTTAGCTATAAAAGGAAAAACACTTATCACTTGCAACAGCATGGATGGACCTAGAGTGTACTATGCTAAGTGAAATAAGTCAGTCAGAGAAAGACAAATACCATTTGTTTTAACTTATATGTGTAATCTGAAGAAAAAATAAATGAACAAAATAGTAACAGACTCATAGATACAGAGAACTCACTGATAGTTGCCAGCGAGAAGGAAGGTTGGGGAACTTGGTGAAGAAGGTGAAGGGATTAAGAACTACAAATTTGTACTTATAAAATAGTCATGAGAATGTAAAGTACAGCATAGGGAATATGGTCAATAATATTGTAATTCCTATGTATGGTTCCAAGTGGGTACTGGAAATATTGGGAGGACACTTTGTAAAGTGTATGATTTATAACCACTATGCTGCACACCTGAAACTAATACAAAATACTATTGAAAGTAAGCTCTAATTTAAAAATAAATTTTAAAAAATAAAAAAAAAATAAATGCTTTGGGGAAAAAATAAAATATGAAGTCATATAATTAAAAACAACACAAATTTTACAATATTTCCAACTTTAAGAAAGGCCATCAGTAACCTGATATGCCTCATTTGATACTACCATAAAAAATTAACTTTTCTCCATCATTTATGGGACTAGGGTGACTGTTCTGATCTGGGTTTCAACAGAAATAAGAAAGTGATTAATAAGTTTGTAAACTTTAAGGAAAATATTTGAAAGCAATCTTGCCCCCAGCATGGCCATGTCTCCAGCACTATGACTCACAAAATGAAACTTCAAATAGGTACTCAGTCAGTCAAAATCACCTCCCTGAACAAAGTTCTATGCCAAGCCAAGGGTTTGAAAGTAGAAAAGGGAGGCAACAAAAGGGTTATTGAGACAAATGCATTTTTCTTCCTGATGTATTATCTCCTTCTGTGCTTGTATTCTAGCACCGAAATAACAAAAGTATAAGAACAATTCATTTAGGGTAAAAGGCATGACTTACATACTAGGAAATTTATCACACTTTAGCTCAACTTCCAATTAAAATATTTTTAAAAAATTTTACACTATACTAACACTCTGCCAAGACCATGATGGAATTACAACTAAAATATAGAAAAACCATCCTGAATAATCAACTGCAATTGAAGGTGAGCTGGAGACCACTATCATAACCAAGGAGAAAAAGTGGAGACCACATAGAGACTGGTAGAAAGTGCAGAGGTGTAAGAGGGAAGGTTTGGTTCCCACAGACAGCAGCTAAAGGTCAGGAGGGATATCTCAGCTGTGGGAGGTTCCCACTGAGAACTCTGAGTTTTAAACTCCAAGCTGGGCCTCCCAACCCCGAACACCAGAACTAAGAAAGATGCACACAAAACACATGGCTATGAAAAACAGCCAGGATTTCATCTGCCCGGGAGAGACAGCTGGAAATGCAGGCACCCTTTTAAAGAGCCAATGCACAGTTTCCTGTGCAGCCACTCACACTGCACTCCAGCAGAGAGAGAGCAGAGTGGACTGAAGCTGTGTGAGGAAAATCTAAGGTTGTGAGCTCTGAAGATTGAGCTCAGAGAGCAACCCTCTGGATTCTTGTGCAGAGTCATTCCCCCCAACGACAGAGGACATCTTTCAAGGGCAGACATTTACCTTCCAAGCAGCCTTTGCCTGAAAGGGAAACAATTGTCCCACTCTGCTTGGAAACCTCTCTCCTTATCCCATGGAGTTTCTACAGCCTAAGGCTCATTAAGAGAATCAGATTAACCAGCCTGCAGGAAGAGGCAGATCTCAGAGTGCTTTCAGTCTTTGCATGTTCTGCTTCTGGATCCAGGCCTTGGAAACGCAGACCATGGTGTGAATCTTGGCCATGTACAAATGCACCAAGCCTCAACAGGGGGACCTCATGATGTGGGTTCTTGATAGTTCCAAACAGAGTACTCAAGGATAGTCACAAACAGTGTCTGACATTGGCCTTCACCAGAGACCTTCCAAAAAACTGAGTCCTAGCAAGCCTACCTAATACATAGAAATAAACCCAAATAGGCAGACAAAATATGGAGAGACCAAAAAACAAATCCCAAATGAAAGAACAAGAGAAATATCCAGAAAAAGAGTTAACTGAAATGGAGATAAAGAATCTATCGGATATAGAGTTTAGAATACTGATTGTAAGGATGTTCAACAAAAGGAAAAGAGATATGGAAACTATGAAAGATGACCAGTCAGAAATGAATAATAACATAGCAGAAAAAAAGAATACATTAGAAGGAATAAACAGCAGATTAGAGAAAGCTGAGGATCAAATCGCTAAATTAGAAGACAGGGTAGAAAAAAATCACTCAATCAGAGATCTAAAAAGAAAAAAAAAGAATTAAAAAACAGGAGAACAGTCTAAACGAGCTGTGGGGCAACATAAAATGTAACAATAGTCTCATCATAGGAATGCCAGGAGAGGTCAAAACTAAGCAAGGGTTAGAGAACCTGTTTGAAGAAATGATGGCAGAAAACTTCGCTAACCTGGTCAAGAAAAAAGTCACACAAGTTCTGGAGGCACAGAGAATTACAAGCAAGAAGAATCCAAAGAGGCTCACCCACAGACACATCATAATTAAAATGCCAAAAATTCAAAACAATCGGAGAATATTAAAGGGAGCAAGAGAAAAGCAAAGGAACTCCCATAAGGCTGTCAACTGACTTCTCATCAGAAACTCTACAGGCCAGACGGGAAAGGCATGAAGCATTCAAGGTAATGCAAAACAAGGATCTGAAACCAAGAGTACTCTGTCCAGCAAGGCAATCGTTCAAGATAGATGGTGAAATAAAGAGCTTCCCAGACCAAAAAAAAAAAACACACACACAAAAGGCTAAAGGAGTTTATCACCACAAAATCAGCATTGCTGGAAATATTAAAGGGACTCTATAATAAGAAGTTGAAATAGAAAGAGAAACATAGTCATAAAGAAATAAAATGGCAATAGATAAATATTTATTAATAATAACCTTCAATATAAATGGATTAAATGCTTCAATAAAAAAATATAGGGTAGCTGATTGGATAAGAAAACATGACCCAAATATATGCTGTCTACAAGAGACTGATCTCAGAACAAAAGACTCACAAAGGCTGAAAAAACCTTCTACAGGAATTTAAGAAAGAGATAAATAGCTGTACAGTCATAGTAGGGGATTTTAACACTATAGTGACTTTGTTGAGTACATCATCCAGACAAAAAATCAACAAGGAAACAGTGACTAAATGACACACTAGATCAGATGGATTTAATTGACATTTACAGAACATCTCACCCCAAAGATGCAGAATATATATTCTCCTCAAGTGTACATGGGACATTCTCAAAGATAGACCACATATTAGGACACAAAACAAGTCTCTACAAGTTCAAGAAGACTGAAATCATATCAAGCATCTTCTCAGACAATTACACCATGAAATACTATACAGCTGTAAAAAAGAAGGAACCCTTACCCTTTGTGACAGCATAGTGAGACCTGGAGAGTATTATGCTAAGTGAGATAAGCCAGTCACAGAAAGACAAGTATCACATGATCCTACTCATATGTGGAAGCTAATGAACAAAATAAACTGATGAACAAAATAGATCCAGAGACATAGAAGCATGGAACAGATGAGGAACATCAGAGGGAAATTGGGGGTGGATGTGTGGGTGGGAGGAACTTATACGTATATATGCAAAACCCATGGACACAGACAATAGTGTGATGAAGGCTTCATGGGGCATGCAAGGTGAAGGGGATCAATGGGGGAGGGGACATTTATATTACTTTCAACAATAAAGATAAATTTTAAAATAATTGAGCAGATCACTTGAACAGACATTTCTTCAAATACAATATTCAAATACCCAACAACCATCTGAATGGATGATCAATGTTATTGGTCATTAGAAAAATGCAAGACAAAATCAGAATGAAATAGCACTTTATACCTACTAGGATAGCTATAATGAAAATGTCAAACAATAACAAAGATCTGGAAAATTTGGCCACCCTACACATTACTGTGGAAATGTAAAATAGCTCAGTTACTATGGAAAAGGTAATTTTTCAAGGAGTTAAACTTAGAATTACCATGTGACCCAGCAATTCCATTCCTATGTATATACCCCAAATAATTGAAAACAAATACTCAAACAAGCACTCAGATATGAATGTTCATAGCAGCACTATTCACAATAGTAAAGAGATGAAGACAATTCAAATTTCCATCAATGAATGAGTGAATAAACAATGGAATATTATCTATAAATGGAATGAAGTACCAATCCATGCTATAATATAGATGAACCTCCAAAATATTATGCTAAGTGAAATAAATCAGACCCAAAAGGGCAAATACTGTAAAATCTATTTATATAAAATGTGCATAATATGTAAATTCATTGAGAGTCAAAGCAGAGTATTGGTTGTCATGGGTTGGATGTAGAGTGCATGGGGCATAACTGCTTAATGGGTATGATGTTTCCTTTGGAATTAAGAAAAGGATTTCCTCTATTAACTAAATAGAGGCGGTTTTTAAAATATTGTAAATGTCAATGAAATGTGGACTTTACAATGGTTAAGTTTATATTCTGTGAATTTTACCTCAATAAAATAGATATTAAGATAGCAGGAATAACTGGATTAGTCATTATTAAATTAATAAAAACATTTCTGAATAAAAGTTATTATAAATTTGATTAATATATATATATTTTTATTTATACCGTGTGTATGTTGTATGTTGTTTCTTGGAGATACACTGAAACAAAAATAAAAGATGATTGTTGAAAAAGGTTTAAAAATACAAGTAGGTACATACAAGAGCACACACACACACACCAGGTAATTGCTAACCAATACAAATTACAAGTAACAATAGAATTCTAAACAAAAAGCCCTAGTCTGGATAAAGAGATATCTGGAAGAAGCGGTGTGCCTTTGCTCCCAGCCACTGACTGGATTTACAGCTAAACTACTGTGTAGCTAGCTTGGAAAAACAAGGGAAAGATACCTAATTGGAAATATTTCAAGTAAGGAGCACTGAAAAAACATCAGAGTCTAGTAAGGGTGGGAAGTAGAAAGCAGGAGTTCCCTCTGAAGCCAGTGCTCAACTGTGAGGTCCCAAGGGTTAGAGGCTGCAAAGTTCCCTCCCCCCCTTGGGAATGTGGACTGGCATCCAAAAGCTGGGATCTCAAACCCTGAGTGGAGAAGGGAAGGAGAACCCATGCAGAGAGATCCAGGGGAATAGTGTGACAGTGAGGAAGGGAATGCGCTTTCCCGGTGAAACAACCCTCCTAATGGAGGCATTGTGGGCAGGAGAAATTCACCCTAGGTGCCAACCATAGGAAGGGCTGTCCCACAGAGTGTGGTTTCCAAATAGAAATGGGCCAGAGTGCTGCACTTAGCAGTGACCTAAAGGGTCTCTCTGCTTTCCTGTAAGGCATTGTGTTGAACCTCAGAAAGCATTTGAACTGTATGGAGCAGAGAAGAGGAAGAGAGTCCTTCCGACACCAGAGAGAGGGACCAGAGCTGCCAGTGCCTTGAACTGGGGATTTTTGACCTGCTCTGAAGAGAGCCAGGAGAGCATGCATAAAGCTGCCCCAGCTTTTCTGAGATCAGCTGTGCAGGGGACATGCGTGGGGCTGACTTGGAAACCTTTACTGCTTGGATCCGAGGCACAAGGGTGCCAGATCCTCTCAAAGTAGATTCTTTGCCTACTTGTTGCTTTGTGCATTTTTTTATTGCTGAATGGGCATCCACATTCCTGGCTTGCATTGAGGAGACAGACCAGATAAAGCTGGAATTTGTGCCCTCATTGTGGAGAGTTTGAACTGAGTGCCCTGTGAAATCAGCCAGCCAGAACTGGGAAAAGAGGGGTGGAGCATGACTACCTCTCATTCAGGCTAGGAGCACCACCCCCAACAAGATAGGGTATGGTTCAGTTCACTAAAGCCCCAGATACCCCCATAGGGCACAGTTCTGGGGCAGAAGGGAGAACATCTCACAAGACAACAAGAGAAGAGTAAAAATTTCAAGATCTATTGTTTCAGATCTGGAGGAAAAGGCTAAAACATCTTCTGGGGACTGGGCAGCAAACGTGCTCACCAGAGTCTCTTTTGATCAAACCCGCTGAGCCCAGGCCGCTGAAACTGCCCATACAGAAAAGGCAACAGACTGAAGTCAATCTGAACCTGCAGCAGGCCATTGTATGGGGAACGAGAATTGGAGGATTTGGTAGAAACAGAGGAGTTGGCTTTGAAGCAGAGACTAACTTCCACACAATGAATGCCTGACAGTGAAATCTCTAAATAAGGGGAGCAATAGCCTGAGCTACGCTATCTGGCCTACACAGTAGTCTCTTCAGAAGCCTTTGGAGAAAGACCAGGCAACCACAAGGGGGAGGCAAAATATCTGACAGGAGGAGGTGGTCCACAGAGAACCTCAGACCAACCAGCTACATAAGGACACCAGATCCAGCTCCTCACATTGAATGACACAGAAGTACCTTCCAGGAGACGCCAAAATCAGCATACAAAACAGTGAGTTTCAGACAACATAAGCTGCCCAGATGAAACTCACCTGGTTGACTTTTAAAATTTTTTATTTTTTATTTTTATTTTTTTTTAGAAAAAGAGGAAAAATATTTTAAAATTTTAAATTGATTTTAATTTTCTAAGGATTCGTTTTGTCTTGCTTTGATTGTGTTTTTTTGTTTGTTTTCTTTTGTTTTTTTCTATTATCAAGTTTTTCTTGATATTGTCTGCTTAATTACTGGGGAATTATCATTATAATCAATAAGTTTATTGCTTTTTTCTATTGTTATTCCATATCTCTTATTAGCCACCTTCCCTGACTGTGCTTTACCTCTCTCTCTTCTTGTTCCACTGGCATAACTTTTTATTTCTTTTTCTCTCCTTTTTAGTCTCTGTCTTCCTGTCTTTTAGTTTGTTTCTTTGTTTGTGTTTGTCTTTTTGTTTTTTTAATTTTTAAAACCATTTTCCGATTTCTACTCTCTACCCTTATTTTTTTTCCTGCCCTTCTTTCCTTTCAGAAACTTTTCTCTGCCTCTTTTATCTTCCAGTAGCTTCACTATTTTTTAAACTTTTATTTTATTTTTTACTAGTAGTAATAATATCTTTCTCTCTCTCTTTTTTGCTTTAGTATTTGTGTTCTAGCTTCATTCTCCAATTTGACTTTCTCATGGGTGGTTTTCATTTGATTGTTAGGATATTTTGTAGGTAACTGTTTGTTTCCTGGTGGCTTTGCTGTGTTTTGTTTTGACATATCAGCACCTGTACAACTGCTCACCTGATGTGGTTGTGGTTGAGCCTCACAATTAGCCAGCCTGAGAGGAGAGTCCTCCCACAAATGGGTCAATAACAGTCCAGACCCAATCACAACAGGAGAGCCCAAAGAACCCACAAGAAAAATACACATATAGCATACAGCTCAGATGTATGAGGAAAACACACCTCTGGGTCCCATTGGACATACACTACAAAATCACATCCCATATGACTGGCAGGAAACATATATATCTAATGTACAGATACAAACACTAAGAGTCACTAAGATGGGAAGACAAAGAAACAACCCCCAAACTTAAAAAAAAAAAAAAAGGAAAAATTGCCAGAAAAAGCCCTTGATGAGATGGAGTTAAGAAAGTTATCAGAAATAGAGTTCAGAGTAATGGTTATAAAAATGCTCAAGGGAATTAATATAAGAACCACAAGACACTTAATGGGAAGGTCCAGGAATTTAGTGAAAGCTTCAATAGCATGAAAAAAGAGATAGATATGATAAATAAGAATCAGGCAGTAATGAAGAATACTATATAGGATATCAAGAATACTCTGGAAGGAATTAAAAGCAGGCTCAATGAAACAGAGGGTAGAATAAGTGAATAAGAAGATAAGGTAGAAAAAAACACTCAATAAGAGCAGCAAAAAGAAGCATGAGGACAGTTTAAGGAAGCTTTGGGACAACATGAAGCAAAACAACATTTGCATCATAGAGGAGCCAGAGGGAGAGGAAAGTCATCATGGAATAGAGAACCTGGTGAAAGAAATAATTACAGAAAACTCTCTAAGCTGGTGAAGGAAAAAGCCACACATGTTCAGGAAGCACAGAGGGTTTCAAACATGAGGAACACAAAGAGACCAACTCCAAGACACATCATAATTAAAATGGCAAATGTTAAGAACAAAGAGAATATTAAGGGATGCAAGAGCGAGACAAGCAGTGAACTACAAAGGAGTCCTCATAAGGCTGACAGCAGATTTCCCAACAGAAACACTTCAGGCCAGAAAGAATTGCAATGAAGTTCTCAAAGTAATGAAAAGCAAGAAAATGCAACTGAGATAGCTTTGTCCAGAAAGGCTGTCATTTAAAATTTAATGTGAAATAAAGAGCTTCTCAGAGAAAAGAAGTCCAAAGGAGTTCAGTACCACCAAACCATCATTGCAAGAAATGCTAAAAAGGCCGATTTAAAATGAAGAAAGACTATTGAGAGAAAGGGACATCAGCTAAAATGGAAAAAAATGGCATTAAATAAGTTCATATTGATAATAACCTTAAATATAAACAGATTACATATTCCAATCAAAAGACATGGGGTAGCTGAATGCATAAGGAAACATGATCCATATATATGCTGTCTATAAGAGACCCATCTGAGAGCAAAAGATTCAAATAGGCCAAGCTGGGCATGGCTCAGGTGTTGAACATTACCTAGGATCCAGGAGATCATGGTTTGTTTCCCTGTCAGGGCACATGCCTGAGTTACAGGCTTGATCCACAGTTAGGGGTGTGAATGAGGCAGCCAATCAATGACGACTCCCTCATCATTGATGTTTCTATCTCTCTCTCTGCTTCTCCTTTCCTCTCTCTGAAATCAATAAAGATATATGAAAAAAGAAGAAAAGATTCATACATGGTGAAAGTGAAAGGATGGAAAAAAATATTCCATGCAAATGGAAATTTTAAAAAAAGATGGAGTAGCAATACTTATTTTTGACAAAATACACCTCAAAATAAAGTCAATAACAAGAGACAAAGACAGACATTACATAATACTAAAGGGATCCATTGGACAGGAGACAATAACACTTAAAAGTATATATATATATAAAACAACTGACTATATATATATATATATATATATATACACACACACACACACACTATATAGGAGCACCTAAACATAAAAAAAAACTTCTTGGTGGATTATAAGGTGGAGATAGACAGCAACACAATCAGTGAGAAGTTGTAACCCCCCATCATCAAGACAAAAAATCAACAGGAAACAGAGACTTTGACACACTAGATGTAACGGCTTTAATTGACATGCACAGAACATTTCATCCCAAAGCAGCAGAATACATATTCTTCCCAAGTGCACATGGAACATTCTCAAAAATAGACTAAATGTTAGGGCATAAAACAAGTCTCTACAAGTTCAATAAGATTAAAATCATATTAAGTATCTTCCCATACCACAATGACATGAACCTAGAAACCAACAAATATAAAAAACTGAAAAATATTCAAACACATGGAGGCTAAATAGCATGTTATTAAACAATGAATGGGTTACCAATTAGATCAAGGAAGAAATCAAAAACTTCATGAAAATGAGCAGACACCAACCCAAAATCTGTGGGACACAGCAAAAGCAGTCTTGAGAGGAAAGTTCATAACAGTACAGGCCTATCTCAAGAAACAAGAAAAAGCTCTAATGAACCATCTAACACAACAACTAAAAGAACTAGAAAGTGGGCAGAAGAGCCCCAAGGAAGTAGAAGGAAGGAAATAATCATGATAAGAGCAGTAATCAATGATGAAGAGATTTAAAAATATAATACAAAAAAATCAATGAAACCAAAAACTGGCTCTTGAAAAGATAAATAAGATTGATGAACCTTTATCCAGAATCACCAGGAAGAAAGAGAGAGGACCCAAATTTTAAAAATCGGAAATAAAAGAGGTGATATAATAACTGACCCAACAGAAATATAAGGGATGGTAAGACAATACAATAGGCTACCAAATTGGACCACATGGGTGAAATGGAGAAATCCCTAGAAGCAGACAATCTTCCAAAGCTGAATCAGGAAGAATCGGAAAACCTGCATAGGCCAATAACAACTAATAAAATTGAAGCAGTAATCAAAAAACTCCCACCAAAGAAAGTCCAGGACCAGACTGATTACCAAACATTCAAAGAAGAATTAACACCTATTCTATTCAAACTATTTCAGAAAATTCAAGAGGAGTGAAAACTTCCAAGCTCTTTTTATGAGGCCAGAATTATCCTAATCCCTAACCAGATAAAAAAAGAATATTACAAACCAATATCCCTGATGAACATAGATGTTAAAACCCTTAACAAAATACTAGCAAACCAGATCCAGCAATACATTAAAAAGATCATAAACCACAACCAAGTGGGATTTATTCCAGGGATGCAAGGCTGGTATAATATTCACAAATCAATAAATGTGATACATCACATAAACAAAATGAAGGACAAAAATGACATAATCATATCAATAGATGCACAAAAAGCATTCGACAAAATCCAGCACCCATTTCTGATAAAAACTCTCAGCAAAGTGGGAATAGAGGGAACATACATTAACATAATAAAGGCGATATATAGCAAACCTACAACCAACATCATACTCAATGGGCAAAAGCTAAAACCATTTCCCTTAAAAACAGGAACAAGATAGGGTGGTCTGCTTTCACCACTCTTATTCAACTTAGTACTGGAAGTCCTTGCCACAGCTATCAGACAGGAAGAAAACATAAAAAGTATCCAAACTGGAAAGGAGGAAGTAAAACTGTCATTACTTGAAGATATCATGATATTGCACATAGAAAAACCTAAAGGGTCCATCAAAGTACTATTAGAACTACTAGATTTGATAAGTAAACTCAGTAATGTAGCTGGATTTAAAATTAACATCCAAAAATTGATGGCATTTTTATACAAGAACAATTAGCTCTCAGAAAGAAGAACTAAAAACCAATACCATTTACCTTTACAACTTAAAAAATAAGATACATAGAAATGAATATAATCAACAATTTAAAGGACCTGTACTCAAAAAACTACAAGACACAGAAAAAAGAAATAGAAGAAGATATAAACAAGTGGAAGAATATACAATGTTCATGGTATGGAAGAATTAATATCATTAAAATGTCCATATTACCCAAAGCAATCTGTAAATGCAATGCAATTCTTATTGAAATACCAAAAGCATAATTCACAGAGCTATAACAAATATTCCAAAAATTCACATGGAACTAAAAACCACCCCTGAATAGCCACAGCAATATTTAGATAGAAGAACAAAATTGGAAGGATCACTTTACCAAATATCAAACTATCCTACAAAGCCATAGTAATCAAAACAGCCTTGTATTGGTACAACAAAAGGCATATAGATCAATGGAAGAGAACAGAGACCCCAGAAATAGACACGCACCATTATTGTCAGTTAATATTTGACAAAGGAGGCAAGAGCATACATTGGAGTAAAGACAGTCTCTTCAATAAATGGTGCTGGGAAAATTGGACAGCTACATGAAAAAAATGAAACTAGATCACCAACTTACTCTATACACAAGAATAAATTCAAAATGAATACAAGGCTTAAATGTAAAGCTTGAAACCATAAAAAGTCTAGAAAAAACATAGGCAATAAAGTTACAGACATCTCATGTAGTGGAATTTTCACTGATACATCTACTAGGGTAAGAGAAACAAAAGAAAAAATAAACAAATTGCACTACATCAAGCTAAAAAGCTTCTGCACAGCAAAAGAAATCAACCTCAAAATATAAAGAAACCCCAAGTTATTAAATATTTGCCTAGGATACATCTCATAATGAGCAAGTTTCCAAAGTGTACAGATAACTCAACAAGAGGAAGAACAACAGTCCAGTTAAAAAATGGGCAAAGGATCTGACTAGACACCTCTGCAAAGAGGACTTACAGATGGCCAAGAGACATGAAAAAATGCTCAACCTTGTTAATCATCAGAGAGATGCAAATTAAAACCACAATGAGGTATCACTTCACACCTGTCAGAATGGCTACTATGAAAAATCAAGGAATCACAAGTGCTGGTGAGAATGTGGAGAAAAGGGAACCCTAGTGTACTGCTGGTGGGAATGCAGACTGGTGCAACCACTATGGAAAACAGTATGGAGGTTCCTCAAAGGACTAAAAATGGATCTGCATCTTGACCCAGTGAGTCCACTTATTGGAATATATCCTAAGATTCCTGAAATACTAATCAGAAAGAATATATGCACCCCTATGTTTATAGCAGCACAATTTACAATAGCTAAGATCTGGAAACAGCCCAAGTACCCATCAGTAGATGAGTGGATAAAAAAGCTGTGGGACATTTACACCATGATATACTCTGCAGCTGTAAAGAAGAAGGATCTCTTGCCCTTTGGGGCAGTATGTATAGACCTGGAGAAAATTATGCTAAGCTGAATAAACTGGCAGAGAAATAGAAATATCACATGATCTCACTTGTATGTGGAATCTAAGCACAACAATCTGCTGAACAAGACAGATTCAGTGTTAAAACAGCATGGAACAGACTGATGAATCTCAGATGGAAAGTAGGGGTGGGTTGGGAGTTGTTAACCAAAGAAATTATGTGCATATATGTATAATACATGAACATAGACAATAGTGTAGTGCAGGCCTAGGCCAGGAAGTTGGTGCAATGTGGAAGGGGTCAATGTGGAATAAAGAGGACATCTGTAATATTTTGGACAATAAAAAAAATAAGATGTCTCCTTTGCCAGAATTATTTAGTATTGTGCTGAAGCATAACTATTAGGAAAGGATATAAAACTGCCTTTAATTACATATGACACATTCTGTCATATGTAATTAAAGAAAATACAATAGACTAAACTGAGAAACTCTCAGACTTAATAAAAGAGTTTTGTAAGAATGATAAAAAATAAGGTGAATTACAAGTCTCAATGATTTTTCTGTGTGATAACAACAACTTTAAAATGTAATGGAAAAAATCTTATTTCACACAAAAAACTATTCATTGTCTAAGAATAAATCCAACATGAAATGCCCAAGACCTATATGGTTAAAATTATTAAAATTTCAAAAGACCCAAAAGGAAAATTTTGCATAAGTAAACATACTTTATTCCCACATGGCAAGAATCAATAACATATAAATATCAACTGTCACCAAACTTAAGTATAAATTCAATTCACTCACAATAATTAACCCAAATGTATTATTTATAGAACTGTTCATACACTTCATTTCCTTTGAAAATAAAATAAAAAGGAAGCATTTGCTTAGTATCTGTATTAAAAAGTTATTGTTGAGGTCTGGCCAGTGTTGCTCAGTTGGTTAAAGCATCATCCTGTGTAATGAAGGGTGGCAGGTATGAGTCCCAGTCATGGCATGTAAGGGATGCAACTGATCAATTTTTATCTCTCACATTGAGGTTTCTCTCTCTGTCTCTTCCTTTCTCCCCCTAAAATCAATAAAAAAGCAAACATATCCTTGGATGAGGATTAAAAAAATTATGGTTGCTACTTGAATGGAAATAATCTATTATAAACAGCAATATCAATAATGAGCCACAATGAAAAGAACAGGAGAAATCTCTAGATAAAGAGCTAAATGAAACATAGTCAAGCAATTTACTAGATATAGAGTTTTAAGAAATGGTTATAATGATGCTCAAGAAACTTATTGAGAACTTAAAGCATGAAAAAGGACATAGAAACCATAAAAAAGAATCACTTGGAAATGAAGAATACAACAGCTGAAATGAATACACTCAAAGGAATAAAGAGTATGTTAGATGAAGCAGAAGATCAAGTCAGTGATTTGGGAGACAGAGTAGTAGAAACACCCAATCAGAGCACCAAATGAGAAATGAATTAAAAAATGATAGTTTAAGGGACTTTTGAGACAACATGAAATGTAACAGTCCCCACATCATAGGGATTCCAGAAGAAGAGAGAGAGCAAGGGATCAAGAACCTATTTGAAAAAATAATTACTGAAAACTTTCCTAACCTTGCAAAGGAAATAAACACATAAGTCCAGGAAGCACAAAGAGTCCCAAACAAGATGAACTGAAAGAAGTCCACATCAAGACACATCATAATTAAAATGGCAAAGGTTAAAGACAAAGAGAGAAACTTAAAAGCAGCAAGAGAAAGACAGTTACCTACAAGGTAGCCCCCAAAAGACTGTCAATGAATTTCTCAAGAGAAATATTTCAGCCCAGAAGGGATTAGCACAAAATATTCAAAGTTATGAAAAGTAAGGACAAACAACCAAGACTACTTTACCCCAAAAGGCTATCATTTAAAATTTAAAAAGAAATAAAGAGCTTCCTAGGCAAGAAAAAGCTAAAGGAGTTCATTACCACCAAAATAGTATTATAAGAAATACTAAAGGGTTTTCCTTAAGAGAAAGAGGAAAAAACACACAGAAGAACATAGTTATCAAGAATAAAATGGCAATAAATACACACCTATCAATAATCACTTTAAATATAAATGGCTTAAAGTCTCCAATCAAAAAACATAAGGTAGATGAATGGATAAGTAAACAAAACCAAAATAAATGCTGTCTACAAGACCCACCCCAGAACAAAAATTGCACACAGACTGAAAATAAATGGTGATTGTAGCGGTGGGGAAGTGGGAGGAGGACGAAGGCATAGAGGAGATAAAAATAAATAAATAATAAATAAATAAATTATTTAATGGAACATTGCCATGAAAAAGATATTTCATAAAAATGAAAATGAAAAAAAAATGCTGGGGTAGCAATGCTGAAACAAAAGAGACATTAAAACAAAAGCTATAATAGGAGACAAAAAAGGACACTACATGATCAAAGGGTCAATCCAACTAGAGAATATAGTCCTTGTAAATATTTAGGCACACAGCATAGGAACACCTAAATATATAATGCAAATCTTAACGGACATAAAGGAAGAGATCAACAGTAATACAGTCATAGTAGGGGATTATAACACCCTATTGACACAGTGGATAGATCTTCCAAAAAGAAAATCAACAAGGAAATAGTGGCCTTAAATGAAACACTAGATTAGTTGGATCAAATTGATATCTTCAGAGCATTTCACACAAAGCAGCAGAATATACAATCTTTTCAAGTGCACATGGAACATTTTCTTGGATAGACCACATGTTAAGACACAAAACAAGAGTCAGGAAGTTTAGAGAAGAGTGAAATGCTATCAAGCATCTTATTCTGACCATAATGATATAAAAGTAGAAATCAATCACACACAAAAAAGCAGAAAAACACACAAATAGATTGAAGCTATATAACATGTTACTATAGAATGAATGGCCTAACAATGGGATCAAGTAAGAAATCAAAAGATACCTTGAAATAAATATAAATGAGAACACAACAACCCCAAAACTATAGGACATGGTGAGAGCAGTCCTAAGAAGGAAATTCATAGAACTAGAGGCCTACCTCGGAAACAAGAAAAATCTCAAATAAACAATCTAACTTTACACTTAAAGGAACTAGAAAAGAACAACAAAAATGCCCAAAGTGAATAGAACAATGGAAATAACAAAGATCAGAGGAGAAATAAATGAAATAGAGTCTAATAAAAAAAATTACAGAAGATTAGTGAAACCAAGAGCTGGTTCTTTGAAAGAATAAACAAGATTGACAAACCTTTTACCAGACTCTTCAGGAAAAAAAGAGAGAGGACCCAAATAAATAAAATCAGAAATGAAAGAAGTGAAGTAACAGCTTACACCACAGAAATACAAAAGATTGTAATAAAATATTACAAGCTATATGTCAACAAATTAGACAGTCTGAAAAAAATGGATAAATTCCTAGAAACATGCAATCTTCCAAAACTGAATTAGGAAGAATAAAAAAATCTGAGTAGACCAATTACAACTAATTAAAATAAAGCACTGATTAAAAAACTACCAACAAACAAAAGTCTTCGACCAGATGTCTTAACCAGTGAATTTTACCAAATATTCAAAGAAGAAGCAACACCTTTTCAAACTATTCCAAAAAATTCAAGAGGAGGGAAGACTCCCATGCCCATTTTTAGAGGCTAGCATTATCCTAATTCCAAAACCAGATAAAGACACTACAAAGAAAGAAAATTATAGACCAATACGCCTGATGAACATAGATGCCAAAATTCTCAACAAAATAGCAAACCAGATCCAACAATACATTAAAAAGATCACACACCATGATCAAGTGGGATTTATGCATGGGATGCAAGGTTGGTACAATATCCACAAATCAATGAATGCGATACACCACATAAAAAAGTGAAGGATAAAAATCACATGATCATATCAATAGGTACAGAAAAAGCATTTGACAAAATCCAGCACCCATTTATGATAAAAATTCTCAGCAAACTGGGAAGAGAGGAAAGATACCTCAACGTAATGAAAGCCATACATGACAAACCCACAGCCAACACCATACTCAATGGGCAAAATTAAATGCATTTCCCATTAGACCAATAAAAAGACAGGGATGTCCACTTTCACCACTCTTATTCAACATAGTCCTGGAAGTCCTAGCCATAGCAATCAGACAAGAAAAAGAAATAAAAGGCATCCAAATCAGAAAAGAAGAGGTAAAACTGTCATTATTTGCATATCACATGATACTGTATATAGAAAACCCCAAAGATTATACCAGAAAGCTACTGGAACTGATAAAGAAATTCAGTAAAGTGGCAGCATACAAAATAAATATCCAGAAATTGGTTGCATTTTATACACTAATAATGAACTGTCAGAAAGGGAAACTAAGAAAAGAGTCCCATTTATAATTGGATCAAAAAATAAGTACCTAGGAATAAATTTAACCAAGGAGGTAAAAAACCTGTACTTAGGAAATTATTAGACACTGAAGAAAGGACGTGAAGAAGATACAAATAAGTAAAAGCATATAGCATATTCATGGATAGGAAGAATTAACATTATTAAAATGTTCACACTGCACAAAGCAATCTATAAGTCAATGCCTTTCTTATCAAAATACTACTGGGGGACATCTGTAGTACTGTCAACAATAAAAAATAAACAAAAAAAATACCAATGGCATATTTCACAGACCGAGAAAAAATAATCCAAAAATTTATATGGAACCAAAAAAGACCCCAAATAGCCACACAGCCATCTTGAAAAAGAAGAACAATGTTGAGAAATCACAATACCTGATATCAAATTGTGCTATAAGGCCATAGTAATTAAAACAGTGTGGTAGTGGCATAAAAACAGACTTATGGGACAGAATAGAGAGCCCAGAAATCCATGCCTTCATGGTCAATTAATATTTGACCATGAAGGCAAGAACATACAGTGTGGTAAAGACAGTCTATTCAACAAATGGTGTTTGGTAAATTGGACAAGTACATGCAAAAAAAATTAAACTAGATCACCTTCTTACAAAGTATACCAGAATAAACTCAAAATAAACTGAAGATTTAAATGTAAGTTTCAAAACCATAAAAATCCTAGGTGAAAACAAAGGCAGTAAAAATCTCAGACATTTCTTGTAGCAATATTTTTTTCTGATGTATCTCCTCAGGCAAGGAAAACAAAACAAAACAAATAAACAAATGGGACTACATCAAGCCAAAAAAATTTTACACAACAAAGGAAACCATCAACAAAAATGAAAAGAAGCTTACCGAATGGGAGACCATATTCACCAAAGATAGTCTGATAAGGGGTTAATATCCATAATTAAAAAAAAAAAAAGTCCTAACCCTAGCTGGTTTTGTTCAGTGGTTAGAGCGTTGACCTAAAGACTGAAAAGTTTCAGGTTCAATTCCAGCCAAGGGCATGGGCCTCAGTTGCAGGCTCCATCCCTGGCCCTGGTCAGGGCACGTGTTAGAGGCAACCAACTGATGTGTCTCTCTTACATTGATGTTTCTCCCCCCCCCCCCTTCCACTCTCTCTGAAAAAGCAGTGGAAAAAATATCCTCATGAGGATTAAAAAAAAAAAGTCCTATACCGCTCAACACCAAAAAGCCCCCCAAACAATCCAATTAAGAAATGGGCAAAGAACCTGAATAGACACTTCTCCAAAAAGAACATACAGATAGCCATTAGACAGCCATTAGACATAGGAAAAAATGCTCATCATCAGAGAAATGAAAATGAAAAGTACAATGAGATATCACCTCATACCTGCCATCATGGTCTATCATCAATAAATCAAAAAACAAGTGTTGGTGAGGAAGTGGCGAAAAGTGAACTGTCAATAGGAATGAAGATTGGTGCAGCCACTGTTGTAAACAGTAATGAGTTTCCTCAAAAAATTAAAAATGGAACAGTGTTATGACCCAGCAATTCCATTTGTGGGAATATATTCAAAGAAACCCAAAACAGTAACTCAAAAGAATGTGTGCACCCCTATGTTCGTTGCAGTGCTATTTACAATAGCCAAGATTTGGAAGCAGCTCAAGTGCCCATATGTAGGTGAGTGGATAAAAAAGCGGTGGTATGCTCTGGCCAGTGTTGCTCAGTGGTTAGATCCTCCGCCAGTGCACCAAAAGGTTGAGGGTTTGATTTTTCTTTTACAATTTTTAAAATATCTTTATTGATCTCAGAGAGAGGAAAGGAGAGGGAGAGAGAAATAGAAACAGCAATGATGGGAGAGTCATTGGGGATCGAGCCCTCAACACGGGCATGTGCCCTGACCGGGAATCGAACCTCGATCTCCTGGATCCTAGGTCGATGCTCAACCGCTGGGCCACGCCTGGCCGGGAGTGGGTTCGATTCTTGGTCAAGGGCACATACCTGGGTTGCAGGTTCAATCCCTTGTCCATGTTGGGGTGTGTGCTGGAGGCAACCAATCAATGTTACTTTCTTTCTCCCTCTCTCCCTCTCTCTCCTTCCCTCTTTCCCTTTCACTCTCTCTCTTGAAAAAATAATCAATGGAAAAAATATCCTCAGGAGAACATTAACAACAACAACAAAAAGCTATGGTACATTTATACAATGCAATACTACTCGGCAATAAAAAAATTAAATCTTACCTTTTTGTCAGCATCCATGGACCTGGAGAATATTATACAACATGAAATAAACCAGAGAAAGACAAATACCATATGATTTCATTTATATGTAGAATATAATGAACAAAATAAATAAACATACAAAATAGGAAGAGACATAGATACAGAGAACAGACTGACAGCTCTCAGAGCAGAGGAAGTTCTGGTGCCTTGGTGAAAAAGGTAAAAGGATTAAGAAAAGAAAAAAGAAAAAAAAACACCCCTCACAGACACAAACAGTATAGTGGTTACCTGTGGGAAAGTGGTTGTGAGGGCATGTAGAAGAGGGTAAAGGGGAGAAAATGATGACAGAAGGAGACTTGACCTTGGGTGGTAAACACACAATAAACAGATGATATATTATAGAATTGTTCACTTTAAACCCATATAACTTTATTAACCTTTGTCACCCCAATGCATTCAATAAAATTAAAAGAGAGACAAAAAATAAAGGCAAATAAAACAATACAATAATAATAAATAACACTTATATATCACTTAGTATGTTCAAGGCACTGTCCTAATGTTGCATGTTACCTTTAATCCTAAAATAATCTCTTATCACTCCTACATATTTGGAAACTTTGTCACTGAAAGTTTAAGTGATTTATTCCATGTCATACAGTTAATAAATTGTAGACCTGGCACATTATCCAGATCCCTATCTCTTAACCACTATGTTTAGCTGTCCCTTTGCTAATGATATCAAATAGGAAATCTGTGTTGGAATATATTCACATGGAAATTTAATGTATAATAAAGGTGGCACTTCAGACAAGTGGGGAAAGGATGAACTATTTACTAATAGTGGAGGTAAAATTGTCTATCCACTTGGAACAAGTTAAAGTTAATGTACCATCTCATTCCACATCCCAAAATAAGTTCCAGATGGTGTAAATATATAATAAAAGGAATATACTGGCAAATTTGTATAAAAAGATTAACTTATCTATAGAGCAAAAAACACCACAAATTATAAAACAGACTGGGAGGCATATTTACAATATATGTGCCAGAATTATTGTCTCAAACCACCTTCTTTCAAAAAAGGCAAAGAATAATAGTCAATTTATAAAAGTTATCCAAATGGACAATAAATTTATTAAAAGATCAACCTTTCTAGTAATCAGGAAAAAGAAAATAAAACATATTCAATTAAAGAAAATTAAAAAGATTGAGAATATCCAGCAATGGTGATGAGATAGAGAAATGAGCAATCGTTCTTGCTCTTGGTAGGAATGTAAATGGCACTTCTTGAATGGCACTTAAGCAGTACCTATCAAATTTTTAAATGTGTATTCATTTTGACCTAGGAGGTTCACTTCAAGAAATCCATCCTACAGATATATTTGCATATGTTTGTGAAGATATATGAGATTATAAGTGCAGCGTTCTTAGCAATACTATAAAACATACAAAAGATACATCAGTAGGTAAACAGTTAAATTATGTTGTATCTGTATTATGGAGTTATTAAAGTCATAAGATTTATAAGTACTAACATCGAAAGATGGCCACAATATATTGATAAAATTATTAAAGCACACTAAAGAACATTATATTCTTTTCTTTTTCTTTTTTTTTTTTTTTTCAAAAAAAAAAGTCTGAGTGAATATTTGTGTATGCATAGAAAACCTTTGAAAGATGACTCAAAGTGACTATATTGAAGAAAAAAGGAAGACCAATCCCTGAGAACAACAGCATTTGAAGTATGAAGAGAGGACAAAATGTTTGCAAAGAAGACTGGAAAATTTGTGGCTGGAGAACCAAGAGGAAACCAGAAATATGGTATCATGAAAGCAAAGGGAAAAGTTTCAAAAGTATGACATCAACAATGCCAAATGCTTTGCAAGTTAATGATTTAATCTATTCTAAATTCACTCAATTTAGCCACATGTAGATCATTAGTTAAACTTGCCAAGCTCTCCTTCACTGAAATACTATGGGGGGAAAACTTGGATTAAGAAGTAAATGGGAGATGAAGAATTTGAGAAAGTGAGTATAAACAACAATTTTAAGAAGTTTGGCAGCAAAGCAAGAGCAAGAAGATATATAGGTTGACAGTAAGAGAGGAAAGTTGAAGACCTCCCTGTGAGAAAACTGTGGGACCGAGAGTGAGAGGTGGTGCAATTAGTGTTTGTATGGACCTCTAACTGGGACTTAATTTCTAGTTGAAAGAAAATTCTGAGTCATAATGCTCAAGCTTCCATAAACACTTTACTTATAAGCACATTCTTGTTAAATGGGAGTATTTATATACTTTATGTAAGAATTCGAGTTCTTAATTGTTTGGAAATCTACTAGATTTCATTACCCTGAATGTCAGTTGAGCTAAGGTGATATTTTTACTCTCTTCTCCAAATATCACAAATAGTTCAATCCCCCAAGATAGAGATTTCAATATTGAATTAAATTATTCAGCTATTCCAGTGATTTTCAATTGGGTATATATAGATGAGAAAGAAAAATCTTGGGAAATTTATTCAAATTACACATCTCCTCCTTTCTTTACCTCTCCTGGTCTCTTATAGTTCCAATCCAAATGAAAACCACTAATCTATGAATACACCATTCTTCTCATCCATAATTCCAGTGCTTTAAGGGCCCTCATACTTAGTTTTGAAGTTTTCTCAATGGACACATTCACATAAGCTTCAACTTGGTGCAGATTTCAGGAATGGTGGCTGCAGGCATTGGCGTTAACCTGTAGGGTCATCTGGCAGCCACCACTTGTTCACTACATGCTCAAGAGGTATATTAAATTGTATCTGCAGGTAGTTCTAGAGTTGAGACTAACTGTTCCATGGGGAGTACTGGCTTTTCAGATGTGCAGTGAGGTTGACTATATTGGCTTATTTGTCAAATTAATTGTCAGAATGTACTGTAGGCAGGGCAATTGCTAACTGGGGAATTTCTCCTGAACTTCAGCCAGTGGATAGGGCTTGATGCCTGCTAATGGATCTTCCTGATACTGATATCTTGTTTTCCTGGAACATAAGCATTGCCTTCCTCTAAATTTCCCATCACTATACTTGGGCCAGTTGTTGGGAGACTCAGAACCTACTTAGGCTTGGACCATTGTCATCCCATTTCTCTGAGCTATAACTGTCACTATACAGTACCTTTACCTTCCAGACCAAATTGTTCTCCAGAACCTATAGAAGGGTCTGTCATCTATGTACCTGTTTTGCCTCATTAATCCAGCATATTTTCAGCCTGTCTTGTCCTATAATTAACCAGGTCATATCTAGCCCCATCTTTAGCTAGATTAGAAGTGCCCATAAACATGGGAGAATTGAGTGAGCTGAAAGTATATTTCCACTATGGAAGTTCAGATGCACTTACACCTGAGTTATATTTACTTGCTCACACATATGTCTTTTACACTAGACAGTGAACTCGGTAAAGAGAGTTACTCTGTGTCTGTAGGGCCTTAGTATAGAGTTGGCCTTCTGTGTATGTTGGTTGAAATGAAAATGAAAAGTGTGTAACTGCATATGCCTTCTAAGTGACTTGAGAGTCTCTTCAGGACATCCCCAGTGGTGGTGGCCACTGACCCAGGAGGGCCACAGGACTGCTTGGGAAGAACCGAATGTCCTTTGAGGGCAGATGAGGAATAGATAGGGATTTGTATCCATGGGATGCTTCTTCTAAATTCCTCTCTCCTATTGGATATAAGCTTCTTTCCAGGATTTTCAAGAAACTGTGTTGAGAAGTATCAACTGGGGAAAAGCTGATTTTATTTTTAAACTAAGAAAATGATCATTTTTAGAAAATGTCTCCCATGATTCTGAAGTTTCAACAATTTGGCCAAGTGGAAATACACAGTTTGTGGGCACTTGTGGAGTGAGGTGACCATCAGCAGAAGATAGCATGGGGATATGGAGTGCAGAACAATCGAAACAACCTCATTTTCTTCTTCTTCTTTCTTGTTTATTTTAAATCAGATTTCTTACTATCTTTGTAGATCAAGGAAATGTTTATCATGGTGCATTTGGATTTCAGCAAGGCATCTGACAAAATCCTTCATGATATCATCATGAATAAGATAGAGAGAAGGGAGCTGAGTGAGAAAATGATTTGGTCAATTTCTAATTGGTTGAATATCTATACCCCAAATAGGTCAAATAGCTATACTTCAAATAAGCTGCTTAAATCACCAATATTATCACCATTTATAGATGAAAAAATAAATGCAGGAAAGTGAAGTGACACCCACGGTCACATAACTAGCATTGGGCTGTTTTCAAAGCACTTTTTCTAAACCCAAAGGATTATTACTAACATAGGTTTTTCCTTATGGGAAATGGCACAAAGTAATCTAACACTGGCTCATCTCTTCACTTTTGCCTCCTGTTGAAATCTCTGACCACCTAGGGCCTGTTTACTTATAAAGATCAGTTTGAAAGAAAAAGCAGAAGAAAGAAAACTCAGAGCCTGTTATATAAATGGATCACAAAAATTCCAAATAATAATACTGGATTATGAAGAACATGAAACTAAATGACTGCTTATTGACAGATGCTTTAAGATGATTTAGTTATGCCTCAATTCACATTAAATAGAAACAGAACATGTAAAATTGGTGGAGCATCTCATTGGGTAAAACATCCCCTAGGTAAGCAAGTTCACAACATGACCTAGATTGCAACATTTTCCTTCCCAAGGACCATGACACATCTTTATCATGACATGCTGTGTGTAAAATGGAGGGTGAGGGCCTCATGGTGGTGGTGGTAGTGGTGGGGGTGGTGGGGGGTGTGTGTGTGTGTTTAATTATATATATACTTATATATATAGGCTCAGGCCTATACTGTATGCACTTAAGGGATTATTAGCAATATATGTCCTTATGCACCATAACAGGAAGTAATCTAGTAATCGTATATTTCTCATTTTTTTACTTCCTGAAGAAGAACCCAGAGTGCCTCAGAGATCAGTTTGAAGTAGAAACTGGGAAAAAGATTTTAAAAAAATCAGACACTGTTAGATGAATAGATCACAGGAATATTCTAAATGATAATATTGGGTTACAAAGAACTGGAAATCAAGTGGCATGTGAAAAAGAAAAAAGAATTGCCATTTCTATTCTGATTTTGTTGGCTCATATTTAAGTCTCCCATCACTAATTCCTTAGGTTTGACTCATGATAGTTTGCAAAATGTGTTTTACATATGTAATCTTATGGGATTTTACAATACTGTCATGAGGTAAGAATTAGGGATTTTTAAAAAAACTATTTTTATTTTACAGAAAAGCAAATTGAGCAGCAAAGAGTGGTAGACTGTTCACCAAAGTTTCACATGGAATCTGTGACAAACCTAAGAGCCCACTCCATGTCTAGACACTTACCCAGTACTCTCTTTGTTAAGTCACATTGTCAGCCCTGCTTGGAGGCTTTTTCTGTCTTCCCTCTCTGCATTACTTCCTTTGTTTTCATTTCCTTACCCTCAGACTCTTCCATTCACCTTTTGCCTTCCTTACATCTTTTTGCACCACCTCATTTGGAAAAAATCCAAAGCAGAAAATGTATGTGTGATCTGGTGCAGGAAAACCATTGAAATTTCCCATCTTTAACCCTGGGTGGAGAAGAATAGGGATATGTGACTAACATGTGAGCACTCTTGGGTGTAGAAAATGGGGAATGCAAGAGATGCTAGGGTTGAGATCAATAAGGCAGGGGATCATAATAAGAATAGATCTTCAATCTTTTTTTTTAATTTTTAAATTTTATTTTTGTTTAAAATATTACAGATGTCACTTTTTCTCCCCAATCACCCGTTCCACCCAGTCCCATCCCCCTCCCCAGTCCCTCTCCCCACCATTATTCATGTCTTTGGGATGTGCATATATGCATATAAATTCTTTGGTTACTCTCTCTCCCTCCACCCACCCACCCTCCTCTATCCCCCTGACCTTCATCAGTCTCAACTATGCTTCCATGTCATTGAATCTATTCTGTTCATCAGTTTATTAAGTTCTTTAGATTCCACATATAAGAGAGATCATGTGATGTTTGTCTTTCTCTGCCTGGCTTATTTCACTTATAATATTCTCCAGGTCCATCCATGCTGTCCCAAAGGGTATGAGATTCTTCTTCTTTATGGCTGCATAGTATCCCATGGTGTAAATGTCCCACAGCTTTTTTATCCACTCATCTACTGATGGGCACTTGGGCTGTTTCCAGATCTTAGCTATTGTAAATAGAGCTGCTATGAACGTAGGGGTGCATAAGTTCTTTCTGATTAGTGTTTCAGGATTCTTAGCATATATTCTTAGGAGTGGAATCACGGGGTCAAAAGGAAGCTCCATTTCTAATTTTTTGATGAACCTCCATACTGTTTTCCATAGTGGTTGCATCAGTCTGCATTCCCACCAGCAGTGTACTAGGGTTCCCCTTTCTCCACATCCTCACCAGCACATGCCGTTTGTTGATTTGTTGATGGTAGCCATTCTAACAGGTGTGAAGTGATACCTCATTGTGGTTTTAATTTGCATCTCTATGATGATTAGGGACGTTGAGCATTTTCTCATATGTCTCTTGGCCACCTGTATGTCCTCTTTGGAGAAGTGTCTATTCAAGTCCTTTGCCCATTTCTTAATTGGGTTGTTTGTCTTCCTCTTGCTGAGTAATATGAGTTCTTTGTACACTTTGGAAATGAGCCCCGTATCAGATACATCCTTGGCAAATATATTTTCCCATACTGAGGGGTTCCTTTGTATTTTGAGGCTGTTTTCTTTTGCTGTGCAGAAGTTTTTTAGTTTGATATAGCCCCATATGTTTATTTTTTCTTTTGTTTCTCTTGCCCTAGAAGATGTATCAGTGAAAATTCCACTATGTGAGGTGTCGGTGACTTTACTGCCTATTTTTTCTTCCAGGATTTTTATCGTTTCATGATCTACATTTAAGTCTTTTATATATTTTGAGTTTATTTTTGCGTATGGTGAAATTGGTGGTCTAGTTTCACTTTTTTGCATGTATCTGTCCATTTTTCCCAGCACCACTTATTGAAGAGACTGTCTTTACTCCATTGGATGATCTTGCCTCTTTTGTCAAATATTAACTGGCCATAATGGCGTGGGTCTATTGCTGGGGTCTCTGTTCTGTTCCATTGATCTATATGCCTGTTGTACAAATACATGCCGTTTTGATTACAATGTCTTTGTAGTACACTTTGATGACCGGGAATTTGCTAACTCCCACTTTGTTCTTTTTTTTCAAGATGGTTGCAGCTATTCAGGGTCTTTTTTAAATCCCATATAAATTTTCAAAATGTTTGTTCTAGATCTGTGAAATATGCTGTTGGTAATTTAATAGGAATTGCACTGAATTTATAAATTGCTTTGGGTAGTATGGACATTTTAATGATATTAATTCTTCCAATCCATGAGCATGGTATATTCTTCCACTTGTTTATATCTTCCTTTATTTCTTTTTTGAGTGTCCCGTAGTTTTCCGAGTACAGGTCTTTTACGTCCTTGGTGAAGTTTATCTTAGGTATCATTTTTTTTAGTTGGAATGGTAAATGGTATTGTTTTTTCAGTTTCTCTCTCTGAAAGTTCACTGTTGGTGTAAAAGAATGCCATTGATTTCCTGATGTTGATTTTATATCCAGCTACCTTGCCAAATTTGTTTATCAAATCAAGTAGTACCTTGGTGGAGTCTTTAGGGTTTTCTATGTATAATATCATGTTACCTGCAAATAACGACAGTTTTACTACCTCCTTTCCAATCTGGATACCTTTTATGTTTTCTTTCTGTCTGTTTGCTCTTGCAAGAACTTCCAGTACTATGTTGAATA